>NW_025197764.1:0-3601 GCF_004010195.1 Chiloscyllium plagiosum
AAATGGGTGGAATAACAGCACAACTTCTGAGGTAATTGCGAATTTAGGGGTAGGTAATCGGTTTCACAATATATTCGGGAGGCGCAAAATTGTGAATGTGAGTGTGAGTGCCAAATTCTTAGGGCAACTCAAAAGCTGGGCGGGTGAAGCAAAATATAGGGTGGCAACATCTGACGGATGCGAAATAATTAGTATGTGCAATATATGAGATTTATGTGCAATATGAGATTTATGAAATTTATGGTGATATATTCGGGGTTGTGTGTAATATAGGGTAGGAATCGGCAAAATTTGCAGGTGGAGAAAATTAGAGGATAATAATATCATTCCACTTGTTGCAAAAATTAAGAGACAGCGTTCTTGCAGGAGTGTTTCAACCTGAGCGGCTGTAACGTGGGGAAATAGAGAATGCAAAAGCTGAAGTGCTTGTAAAAATTAGGTGAGGCACGTTTACATTTTGAACCGTGCAAATGATCCGCCAGACCATATTTGGAAGGATCAAAGTAGGCGAAGTTGCAAAAGAAATTGTGAAGGAGGCAAAAACGTATGTATCATAGAATTCCTACAGTGTGACATCAGGCCATGCAGCTCCACAAATACACACCGATTCTCTGATGAATATTCCACTCTTCGACGTTTACCTCTGACAAATAAATCGAACCTACACACTCCTGAACACTATGGGACAAATTCGGAATGGCCAATTGACCTAACTTGCACGTCTTTGCATTGTGGAAGGAAAACAGAGCACGCGAACGGAACTCATGCAGACATGGTGAGAATGTGCAAACTCCAAACAGACAGTGACCGAAGGCTGGAATCGAACGCGGATGTCTGGTGCTGTCAGGCGACAGCGCTAATCACAGAGCCACAGTGCACCCGAAGATACAGAAATCAGAGATCAATAACATTTAGGAGTGCACAATTGGTCAGAATTAGTCGACAAAACAATATTACGAACGATAAAGATTTGTGGAGTTATACAAATTGGGGGAGAGCGAGGTTGTGGACGGCTGTAATATTACTGGAGGGCTGCAAAATTACTGGAGGTCTACAAAATTAGGCGGAGTGCAGAAAGAGTGAAATAATCAGTGCAAAGAAATAGAGACACGACAAAACGATAGGGAAGAAAAATACAGGAATAAAAGAGGAGGGGAGAGTGAAGAAGGGGAAATAAGTGTGGTGGAAGTAGATGGGGGAAAGAGACAGGCAGAAAAGAAGCACGGAAATTGAGGCTCAGCAAATGAGAATAAAGAGATAGGTAGGAAGGGACGAAAAATGCGGAAGGGGAAATGTGGAGGGAGAGAACAAGCGGAGACAAAATAGGCAGGGATAAACAGGGAACGGGAAGTGATGAAGGGGAAAGCGAGGCATTAGAAGAAGAGTCAGGGGAATAAAGAGTCAGATCTAAAAAAAAGCACCAAGAGTCAAATGAGAAAATGAGCCAGGGTAAAATTGAGCCACGGTAAAGTTAGATTGCAAAATGAAACCGAGAAACAAACAAAAGAAGGGACAGAGACTCAGAGAGAATGGACGAGAGAGAGAGGGAGAGAAAGCGGGATGAAACCAGAATGGATGGAGGCGCGCAAGAAAGCGAGAGAGAGGACAATGGAAATACAAAAAAGAAAGCTGAGAGAGGTGGAAAGAAAGAAGAAGAATACCCTAAATGAATTTCGGTTCCTCAGAATGACCACTAACAACTTGCCAACACTGATGTCAGGCTCACCGGTTTTTAGTTCTCTGTCTCTTCCTTCCCACTTTTCTGAAATAACAGCACCACGTTAGCCAAACTCCAATCATCCAGTACTTCACCAGGCTATCGTCGATACAAATATCTAAGTACGGATTAGTCAGAGAGAGAGAGAGAGAGAGAGGGAGAGAGGGAGAGAGAGAGAGATGGAAGGAAAGAGAGCGCGAGGAAGAGAGAAAGAGAGAGAGTCCGGCAATGACCGACTGGTAGAGACGTACAGAGAGAGACAGCAAACAAGAACAGGTGAAAAGCTAAACGGAGAGATATAAGGAAAGATATAAGGAAATTGGAGGCGGCAGGTTTTCCTCGCCATTGCATCAGTCCCAGCTCAGGAGACTGTTTCACAAACTCCCTCTTTCCTTTGAGCGTCAGCTGGTGCTCCTGGAGTTTGCTTCAGTCTGGTTCGTCCAGGAAAAATGTGGGAATAAAGGCTCAAAATTGGCATTGACTTTCTAACAGTATTTCTAACACTCTTTCTCTCTCTTATACAGAGACAAACAGAAACCGTTGGATACTCACCTTAACTAACAACTCACGGGTGTAAATCTTGTCCTTACACCACCCCTGCTCCGGTTGCGTATCAGTCTACACCACACTATTCTCGGTCTTGTTCCTTTTACAGGCACGAACAACTTCTTTCAATCTACACTGGTTAGCCCCACACCAAGGTATTGATAACTACTCTGAGGAGTGCTCTCAGCCTTCTACCCCGTGGCGAACAGAACCAGCCTGTTCAATCCGCCAATATGACTGAGGAATGAAAAGCGTTCATGGAATCCGGAGGAATGTACAGTTGTACTGGAATTCGGGCAGCCATGTTGTTATTTAGTTGGGGTGGATGAAGCATTCGAAGGTCTTCGTGACCTACCCTTATTGCTTATTCAGTTGTTCAGGTGATTTCAAAGAGAAAGCTTAGCGGCCTCTCCAACCGATACGTCCTGTTTGGAACAGGGAGATTCTTTGTGCGTGATTTACCCACTCATGATTCCTTCACCGACTGATGTAAGCAAGCCTGCAACATATTCTCAATTTGTATGAACTGATGATAAAAATTGTTGTAACTTGACCACTTTTGATGTTCAAATATTAAGCAATGAACATTTTGTAAAACTGAATGCCTGCACAGTCATTAAGGGCCTGTAATTAGAAGGCCATTGACGTATACTGTTCATTTATTGCTGCTTCCTCTTGTCACTATGTTACAAGAGAACATAGAACAAACTGCACTTTACAGGCCCTTCAGCCCTTGACGCTGTGCCGACATTTTACCTGCTCCAAAATCAGTCTCACCTACATACCCTTTAATGTAGCATGTTCATTGTGGTATCCAAGAGTAGCTTAAATGTCGCTAATGAATCTAACTCGTCGACCCCTCTTGGCAGTGCATTGAATGCAGCTACCTCTCCCTGTGTAAATGAACTACCTCTAATATCTCCCCTAAATTTTCCTCGTTTAAATTAAAATTATGCCCTCTGGTGATAGAAATTTCCATCATGGGAAAAAGAGTCCACCTATCCAATCTATCTATGCCTTGCAACATCTCGTACACTTCTATCAAGTCAGCACTCATCCTTTTCACTCCAGTCAGAAATGCCTCTAGTTCCCTCAAGCTTTCTTCACAAGACATGCCCTCCACCAGCGTCCGGGTAGATCTCCTCTGCTCACGTTCTGAAGCTTCCATATCGTTCCCATAATCTGGCGACAAAATCTGAATACAGTATTCCAGTCCATGCCCCGGCGTAAAGAATTACAGCCGTCCACACGATCCACAACTTCACCAGCCTTCGAGAAATTGGCAAACTTACTAAGCCACCCTTCCACTTACTCATCCAAATAATTCATAAAAATCAC
>NW_025197764.1:4257-5275 GCF_004010195.1 Chiloscyllium plagiosum
GGAGAAAGTGAGTTCTGCAGATGCTGGAGATCAGAGTTGAAAATGTGTTGCTGGAACAGCGCAGCAGGTCAGGCAGCATCCAGGGAACAGGAGAATCGACGTTTCGGGCATAAGCCCTTCTTCAGGAATCATGCGATATAAGAGCAGAAAATAAGACGTTTGGCGCATCGAGGCCTCTCCACCATTCTATTATGGCTGATAGGTTTTTGACCCGATTTTGAAGCTTTCTCCCCTAAACGTAGGCCATCTTGGCATTCAAGAAATTGCCTATCTCAATTTTAAATATACTCAATTACGTGGCTGCAACAGCCTTTTGGGTCAATGAATGCCAGAGAATCATCACACTCCGATTAAGAAGTTTCTCCTGATGTCCATTGTGACGGATTTTGCTTTGACTCCATGTTTGTGCCTGCGCGTCCTCATCTCTCCTGCCAGTGGAACAATCACTCTGTCTAAGACGTTCTGTTTACTCTGAGTTAAAATCAATTGTTGTCTCATCCTTCTACCTAAAATGCATACAGTCCCAGTATCCTCAAAAGTTGCTCATTTGTTAAAGACTTTTATTTTTGGGTTCATTCTCGTCGACATTTTCTGGACATGCTCAAGGTCCAATACATCGTTCCTTGGGTGTGATGAACCAAAACTGTTCACAATATTCTAAACATGTCTGACCAGAGCCTTATAAAGCCTCAGAAGTACACCGCTGCTTTCATATTCCATTCCTCTCGAGATGAATGAACACGTTATATTTGCCTTCCGAACTACTGACTGAACCTACACGTTTATCTTAAGGGAAGTCGGGGGTAGAACTCCCAAGTCACGTTGCATGTCACAATTATGAAATTTGTCCCCATTTTGACAATATCCTTGTCTTTAATCTTCTGACCAAAACACTACCTAATAGTTTCGCAAATTGTATATCATTTGCCAATTCAATGCCATTCCTCTAATCTGGCGAAATCATTCTGCAGTCTCCTCATCTCCGAATACTCCCTGATCCTGCACGTATCTTTGCACC
>NW_025197765.1:0-2710 GCF_004010195.1 Chiloscyllium plagiosum
TCCAGCTCTGATCTCCAGCATCTGCAGACCTCGCTTTCTCCCCACAGGGATAATTTGCAAACTCCACACAGTCAGTCGCCTGAGGCGGGAGTTGAACCCAGGTCTCCGGTGCTGTGAGGCAGCAGTGCTAACCACTGTGCCACCGGGCCGCCCCAGGTAATGTACTGGAGCATTATCTGGATTTCCAGTACATTACCTGACTCTCCGGTACAATACCTGGCTCCAGTACAATACCTGGGTCTCCGGTACATTACCTGTGTCTCCAGTACATTACCTGACTCTCCAGTACATTACCTGGCTCTCCAGTACATTACCTGGCTCACTAGTACATTAACTGTGTCTCCAGTACATTACCTGACTCTCCAGTACATTACCTGTGTCTCCAGTACATTACCTGGGACTCCAGTACATTACCTGTGTCTCCAGTACATTACCTGTGTCTCCAGTACATTACCTGGGACTCCAGTACATTACCTGGGTCTCCAGTACATTACCTGACTCTCCAGTACATTACCTGTGTCTCCAGTACATTACCTGACTCTCCAGTACATTACCTGGGACTCCAGTACATTACCTGGGTCTCCAGTACATTACCTGACTCTCCAGTACATTACCTGACTCTCCAGTACATTACCTGGGACTCAAGTACATTACCTGGCTCTCCAGTACATTACCTGACTCTCCAGTACATTACCTGACTCTCCAGTACATTACCTGGCTCACTAGTACATTAACTGCGTCTCCAGTACATTACCTGACTCTCCAGTACATTACCTGGGACTCAAGTACATTACCTGGGTCTCCAGTACATTACCTGACTCTCCAGTACATTACCTGGCTCTCCAGTACATTACCTGACTCTCCGGTACATTACCTGGTCTCCAGTACATTACCTGGGACTCCAGTACATTACCTGGGACTCCAGCACATTGCTGGAAATGTGTTGCTGGAAAAGCGCAGCAGGTCAGGCAGCATTCAGGGAATAGGAGAATCCAGTACATTACCTTACGCTCCAGTACATTACCTAGCTCTCCAGTACATTATCTAGTTCTTCAGTACATTAGAGGGGAAAGTGAGGACTGCAGATGCTGGAGATCAGAGCTGAAAATGTGTGCTGGAAAAGCGCAGCAGGTCAGGCAGCATCCAAGGAGCAGGAGAATCCCTGGGTCTCCAGAGCATTACCTGGCTCCCCAGTACATTACCAGACTCTCCAGTACATTATCTGGCTCTCCGGTACATTACCTGGGTCTTCAGTACATTACCTGACTCTCCAGTACATTACCTGACTCTCCGGTACATTACCTGGGTCTCCAGTACTCCCCCAAGTCCCTCCTCCCTACCTTTTATCTTAGCCTGCTGGGCACACTTTCCTCATTCCTGAAGAAGGGCTTATGCCCGAAACGTCGATTCTCCTGTTCCTTGGATGCTGCCTGACCTGCTGCACTTTTCCAGCAACACATTTTCAGCTCTCCAGTTCATTACCTGACTCTCCAGTACATTATCTGGCTCTCCAATACATTACATGACTGTCCAGTACATTACCTGACTCTCCAATATATTACCTGACTCTCCAGTACATTGCCTGGGTCTTGAGTACATTACCTGACTCTCCAGTACATTACTTGGGCGTTTGGATTAATAGCGTAGAGATAATACCTCCAGGTCATCACCTCTCCTTGCTTGATAGCATTGTCTAGAGGCTGGAGGAACAACGGTTACATTATGAAGTTGTGTTAGACCAGACAATGGCTGTCTCTTTGAGTTTCCCAGACAGCAGTGGGCGACTGGGATCTGCCTCATACTCACAAGACAGCAGTTCCCCGAATTCTTCAAATGGGCACGAGGTGCATGTTTCTGTCAGGGATGGATCCTGTCTTTTCCATGTAGGTGGGTACTTCAAGGAATTGGGATTAATGATCTTCTAGGCTGCTTTCCTGTGCCCTGATTGGCTGCAAAGTAACCTGTCCCATTGGCCAGCTGTTTAGCATAGAATGCCTACAATTCCACACTGACCCTCTGAAGAGGATCCCACCCAGACCCATTACCCTATCCTATCACCCTGCATTTCCCATGACTAATCCACCTAACCTACACATCCCTGAATGCTATGAGCAATTTAGCATGGCCAATTCACCTAATCTGCACATCTTTTGGACTCTCAGAGAGGAGGGTGGGGGAAGGTAGCAAAGAGTAGCGGGGGAGATCGTGCCTTACCAACTTAATAGAGTTCTTTGAGGAAGTGACCAAGTTGATAGATGAAGGAAGGGCTGTTGATGTCCTATCCATGGACTTTAGTAAGGCATTTGATAAGGTTCCCCATGGTAGACTAATGGAGAAAGTGAAGTCACATGGTGTGTAGGGTGTTCTAGCTAGGTGGATAAACAACTGGTTGAGCAACAGGAGACAGAGAGTAGTAGTTGAAGGGAGTTTCTCGAAATGGAGAAAGGTGACCAGTGGTGTTCCACAGGGGTCAGTGTTGGGGCCACCGGTGTTTGTGATATACATAAATGATCTGGAAGCGGGCACTGTTGGTATGATCAGCAAGTTTGCAGATGACACAAAGATTGGTGGAGTAGCAGAAAGCATAAGGGACTGTCAGAGAATACAGGAGGACATAGATAGACTGGAGAGCTGGGCGGAGAAGTGGCAGATGGTCTACAATCCAGACAAGTGTGAGGTGATGCATTTAGGCAAGTCTAATTCTAGAGCG
>NW_025197765.1:2888-5277 GCF_004010195.1 Chiloscyllium plagiosum
ATTGAGGTTTACAAAATCATGAAGGGTATAGACAGGGTGGATAGAGACAAGCTTTTTCCCAGGGTGAAGGATTCAATAACGAGAGGTCACACTTTCAAGGTGAGAGGTGGAAAGTTTAAGGGGGACACACGCGGCAAGTACTTCACACAGAGGGTGGTGGGTGTTTGGAACGCGTTGCCAGCAGAGGTGGTAGAGGCAGGCATGGTAGATTCATATAAGATGCGCCTGGACAGAGGCATGAGTAGGTGGGGAGCAGAGGGATACAGATGCTTAGGGATTGACCGACAGGTTTAGGCAGTACATTTGGATCGGCTCAGGCTTGGAGGGCCGATGGGCCTGTTCCTGGGCTATACATTTTCCTTGTCATTATTGGTCAATTCAACCTCGATCCTGTCAGTGATTGAAGGAAAAACAGAGAGGAAGAGAGACTAGAGGAGAGAGAGAGAGAAGGACCAGGAGAAAGAGGGGGAAAGATTAAAGAACAGGATGAGGGAAAAATAATTTGGGAAGAGGAAATAAAGATTAAAACAGAAATCTTCATTGATAAAATGCCTTTAAAAGAGTTACTGACCAGATGGATATTAGGGAGAAATAGGAGATGCCAAGGATAGATCTTCGAGAGATACATGGAACATTGCAAGTGGGCTCTCAATCCCAGTTGGATGAGAATAGAGGCAGTACCCTGCACCCCCAGAACAATCCTTTCCCCCCTCCCCAGATCCTGAGAAGGCAGGTCACAGAGAGAGAGAGAGAGGCCTGGGAAAGATCCCAATCCCAGTGGCACACGGAAGGATTTGAACATGGATTAAGGAGAAGACAGTGCACTGGAGGAGGTTGGAGAGAAGTGTGGGATGTTGCTGGTAAGTTTGTAGTTTGCCAAGAGTATGGGGGTGAAGGAGAGATGAGCTAGTGATAGGTTTGAAAGGACACTTGCAGAGAAGACCTGGTTCCGAACTGTGAACTGTATCCCCAGGAACATCGACAAGCCCTTGGTTGACTCTGGGGGACACAGATCTCCAGCTTCAGTGAGTCAATCAAGCTGCAGTGTTGCTTACCCCCATGAACATTTGTCAGGGTCGAGAGTTTGATCATTTTCATCAATTCCTCACAGTGTGGAAACAGGCCATTCAGCCCAACAAGTCCACACTGATCCACCAGAGGACACTCCACCCAGACCCCATCCCCTTACCCATTGCTAGCACACCTAATCTACACTATGGACAATCCACCCTAACCTGCACATCTTTGGACTGTGGGAGTTAACCAGAGCACCCAGAGGAAACCCACACAGACACGGGGAGAATGTGCAAACTCCACACAGACAGTCGCCCGAGGCTGGAATCGAACCACCCTGTTATTTGCTTTTGATGAATTTATTAAATAGAAGAGCCATTTCAGGGAGCTGACGATGGTTACCAATGGCATCATGCTGAGCTGATGGAAGTCAGGTACCTGTTAGGACCCCAGCAGTCAGGTACAGCTGGGTGATGTTCACAGAAAAGGATGCAAGAATCATTCCAGACGAAGCCAGTAATCCTCCGACCAACATGACAGGGCGGCAGCTGAAACGATTCACCACAATACTGCACACGGGCCCTGTGTCAGAGAGAGAGAGAGAGAGAGCGAGACACACACTCAGTGCCTTCTCCACCAGCAACCAACCCCTCACTCACAACAGGAACGGCCTGAGTCCTGACTCACCATCACCGGGAACCCTTCGTGGCAAACACCCCCCTCCCCCAGTGCAGGTACCTGGCAGTGTGATTAAAAAGATGGAGGTTGAGGGGGTTTTAAGACAGGAGCTGTTTCTGGCACTTTCCCAGTAACTCAGCCTCCTCCCACAGTTCTCGCTGTTCTCTCGATCAAAGCCTATTCATTATTTTAAAGAAGCTCAATTAATTCCTTCCTTAATCTTCTCTGTTCTAAAGAGAATAATCCCAACCTCTCCCTTTCCCACAATGTCCCACTCCAATGAATCTCCTCCTGCCCTTCCTCGACATCCTTCCTGCTGAGTGAGCCCCTGCAAATGTCTCGCTGTCTCTGGCTTGGGGAACCATTCCGAGCGAGTTATGTGTCTCCAGTGACCTTCGCCCTGGGGTTTCCTGGTTCCTCTCCCCATGCCAATGGCTGGATTTAACTTCTAGGATCACCGCCTCAGGAGTTGGAGATGGAGATCATGGACACAGGGTAAGGAATCCCCTGGGTGCTGACTCCTGCAGTCCATCAGCTCCAGCAGGGAACGTCCCATCGATGAGGCTGGTCATCACACCCAAACACCTCAGGCATTGCCCCAAACACTGTCTCCAACCATCACCCTCCATACCCAACCATCACCCTCATACCCAACCATCACCCTCCATACCCAACCATCACCCTCCATACCCAACCA
>NW_025197766.1:0-5277 GCF_004010195.1 Chiloscyllium plagiosum
CCAGGCAGCTAGTTACTCTGTGACCTGTTTACCGAGTCAGTGAGTTACTGTGATACCTGTTTATCCCGTCAGCTAGTCACTCTGTGACCTGTTTACCCTGTCAGTGAGTTACTGTGATAGCTGTTTACCCAGTCAGCTAGTTAATCTGTGATATGTTTACCCAGTCAGTGAGTTACTGTGATAGCTGTTTACCCAGTCAGCTAGTTACTCTGTACCTGTTTACCCAGTAATTGAGTTACTCTGTGACCTGTTTACCCAGTCAGTAACTGTGATAGCTGTTTACCCAGTCAGCTAGTTACTATGTGACCTGTTTACACAATCAGTGAGTTACTGTGATTCCTGTTTACCCAGTCAGCTAGTTACTCTGTGACCTGTTTACCCAGTCAGTGAGTTATGTGACAACTGTTTACCCAGTCAGCTAGTTATTCTATTACCTGTTTGCCCAGTCAGTGACTTACTGTGATACCTGTTTACCCAGTCAGCTAGTTACACTGTGACCTGTTTACACGGTCAGTACGTTACTGTGATAGCTGTTTACCCAGTCAGCTAGATACTCTGTGACCTGTTTACCCAGTCAGTGAGTTACTCTGTGACCTGTTTACCCAGTAGCTAGTTACTCTGTTACCTGTTTGCCTGGTCAGTGAGTTACTGTGGTACCTGTTTACCCAGTCAGCTAGTTACTCTGTGACCTGTTTACCCGGTCATTGAGGTACTGTGATAGCTGTTTATCCACTCAGCTATTTACTCTGTGACCTGTTTACCCGGTCAGTGAGTTACTGTGATACCTGTTTACCCAGTCAGCTATTTACTCTGAGACCTGTTTACCCGGTCAGTGAGTTACTGTGATACCTGTTTACCCAGTCAGCTAGTTACTATGTGACCTGTTTACCCGGTCAGTGAGTTACTGTGATACCTGTTTACCCAGTCAGCTAGTTATTCTGTTACCTCTTTAGCAGTACAGTGAGTTACTGTGATAACTGTTTACCCAGTCAGCTAGTTACTCTGTGACCTGTTTATCTGGTCATTGAGTTACTGTAATAGCAGTTTACCCAGTCAGCTAGTTACTCTGTGAACTGTTTACCCGGTCATTGAATTACTGTGATACCTGTTTACCCAGCCAGTGAGTTACTGTGATAGCTGTTTACCCAGTCAGCTAGTTACTCTGTGACCTGTTTACCCGGTCAGTGGGTTACTATGATACCTGTTTACCCAGTCAGCTAGTTACTCTGTGAACTGTTTACGCGGTCATTGAGTTACTGTGATAGCTGTTTACCCAGTCAGTGAGTTACTCTGTGACCTGTTTACCCGGTCAATGAGTTACTGTGATAGCTGTTTACCCAGACAGCTAGTTACTCTGTGACCTGTTTACCCAGTCAGTGAATTACTGTGATACCTGTTTACCCAGCCAATGAGTTACTGTGATAGCTGTTTACCCAGTCAGCTAGTTACTCTGTGGCCTGTTTACCCGGTCATTGAGTTACTGTGATACCTGTTTACCCAGTGAGTTACTGTGATGCCTGTTTACCCAGTCAGTGAGTTACTGTGGTAGGTGTTTACCCAGTCAGCTAGTTACTCTGTGACCTGTTTACCCGGTCAGTGAGTTACTGTGATACCTGTTTACCCAGCCAATGAGTTACTGTGATAGCTGTTTACCCAGTCAGCTAGTTACACTGTGACCTGTTTGCCTGGTCAGTGAGTTATGTGATACCTGTTTACCCAGTCAGCAATTTACTCTGTGACCTGCTTACCCGGTCATTGAGGTACTGTGATAGCTGTTTACCCACTCAGCTAGTTACTCTGTTACCTGTTTACCCGGTCAGTGAGTTACTGTGATACCTGTTTAGCCAGTCAGCCTGTTACTCTGTGACCTGTTTTCCCGGTCAGTGAGTTAATGTGATACCGTTTACCCAGTCAGCTAGTTACTCTGTTACTTGTTTACCCAGTCAGTGAGTTACTGTGATACCTGTTTACCCAGTCAGCTAGTTACTCTGTGACCTGTTTACCCGGTCAGTGAGTTACTGTGATACCTGTTTACCCAGCCAATGAGTTACTGTGATAGCTGTTTACCCAGTCAGCTAGTTACTCTGTGACCTGTTTACCCACTCAGCTAGTTAATCTGTTACCTGTTTGCCTGGTCAGTGAGTTATGTGATACCTGTTTACCCAGTCAGCAATTTACTCTGTGACCTGCTTACCCGGTCATTGAGGTACTGTGATAGCTGTTTACCCACTCAGCTAGTTACTCTGTTACCTGTTTACCCGGTCAGTGAGTTACTGTGATACCTGTTTACCCAGTCAGCTAGTTACTCTGTGACCCGTTTACCCAGTCAGTGACTTACTGTGATACCTGTTTACCCAGTGAGTTACTATGACACCTGTTTACCCAGTCAGCTAGTTACTCTGTGACCTGTTTACCCAGTCAGTGAGTTACTGTGATACCTGTTTACCCAGTGAGTTACTGTGATAGCTGTTTACCCAGTCAGTGAATTACTCTGTGACCTGTTTACCCGGTCAGTGAGTTCCTCTGTGACCTGTTTACCCAGTGAGTTACTGTGATGGATGTTTACTCAGTCAGCTAGTTACTCTGTTACCTGTCTACCCAGTCATTGAGTTACTGAGATACCTGTTTACCCAGTCAGCTAGTTACTCTGTTACCTGTTTACCAATACTGTGAGTTACTGTGATAGCTGTTTACCCAGTCAGCTAGTTACTCTGTTACCTGTTTACCTGGTCAGCTAGTTACTGTGATAGCTGTTTACCCAGTCATTGAGTTACGGTGATAGCTGTTTACCCAGTCCGCTAGTTACTCTGTTATGGGTTTACCCAATCAGTGAGTTACTCTGATACCTGTTTACCCAGTCAGCTGGCTCCTCTGTGACCTGTTTACCCAGTCAGTGAGTTACTGTGATACCTGTTTACCCAGTGAGTTACTGTGATAGCTGTTTACCCAGTCAGCTAGTTACTCTGTGACCTGTTTAACCACTCAGTGAGTTACTGTGATACCTGTTTACCCAGTCAGCTTGTTACTGTGATACCTGTTTACCCAGTCAGTGAACTACTGTGACAGCTGTTTACCCAGTGAGTTACTGTGATACCTGTTTACCCAGTCCGCTAGTTACTCTGTGACCTGTTTACCCAATCGGTGAGTTACTCTGATTCCTGTTTACCCAGTCAGCTGGTTCCTCTGTGACCTGTTTACCCAGTCAGTGAGTTACTGTGATACCTGTTTACCCAGTCAGCTAGTTACTCTGTACCTGTTTACCCAGTCAGTGAGTTTCTCTGTGACCTGTTTACCCAGTCAGTAACTGTGATAGCTGTTTATCCAGTCAGCTAGTTACTCTGTGTCCTGTTTACCCAATCAGTGAGTTACTGTGATTCCTGTTTACCCAGTCAGCTAGTTATACTGTTACCTGTTTACCCGGTCAATGGGATACTGTGATAGCTGTTTACCCAGTCAGCTAGTTACTCTGTGACCTGTTTACCCAGACAGTGAGTTATGTGATACATGTTTACCCAGTCAGCTAGTAACTCTATTACCTGTTTGCCCAGTCAGTGACTTACTGTGATAGCTGTTTACCCAGTCAACTAGTTACTCTGTTACCTGTTTACCCAGTCAGCTAGATACTCTGTGACCTGTTTACCCAGTCATTGAGTTACTCTGTGACCTGTTTACCCAGTCAGCTAGTTACTCTGTTATCTGTTTACCCGGTCATTGAGTTACTGTGATAGCTGTTTACCCAGTCAGCTAGTTATTCTGTGACCTGTTTACACGGTCAGCGAGTTACTGTGATAGCTGTTTAACCACTCACCTAGTTACTCTGCGACCTGTTTACCCGGTCATTGAGTTACTGTGATAGCTGTTTACCCCGTCAGCTAATTACTCTGTGACCTGTTTACCCAGTCAGTGAGTTGGTGTGATAGCTGTTTACATAGTCAGCAGGTTACTCTGTGACCTGTTTAACCGGTCAGTGATTTACTATGATACCTGTTTACCCAGTCAGCTAGTTACTGTGAAGCTGTTTACCCAGTCAGCTAGTTACTCTGTGACCTGTTTTCCCGGTCAGTGAGTTACTGTGATACCTGTTTACCCAGTGAGTTACTGTGATGCCTGTTTACCTACTCAGTTAGTTACTGTGAAGCTGTTTACCCAGTCAGCTAGTTACTCTGTTACCTGTTTACCCGGTCAGTGAGTTACTGTGATACGTGTTTACCCAGTCAGCTAGTTACTCTGTGACCTGTTTTCCCAGTCAGTGAGTTACTGTGATACCTGTTTACCCAGTGAGTTACTGTGATGCTGTTTACCCAGTCAGTGTATTACTCTGTGACCTGTTTACCCGGTCAGTGAGTTCCTCTGTGACCTGTTTACCCAGTGAGTTACTGTGATGGGTGTTTACCCAGTCAGCTAGTTACTCTGTTACCTGTCTACCCAGTCATTGAGTTACTGAGATACCTGTTTACCCAGTCAGCTAGTTACTCTGTTACCTGTTTATCAATACAGTGAGTTACTGTGATAACTGTTTATCCAGTCAGCTAGTTACTCTGTTACCTGTTTACCTGGTCAGCTAGTTACTGTGATAGCTGTTTACCCAGTCATTGAGTTACTGTGATAGCTGTTTACCCAGTCAGCTAATTACCCTGTGATACCTGTTTACCCAGTCAGTGAGTTACTGTGATACCTGTTTACCCAGTCCGCTAGTTACTCTGTTACGGGTTTACCCAATCAGTGAGTTACTCTGATTCCTGTTTACCCAGTCAGCTGGTTCCTCTGTGACCTGTTTACCCAGTCAGTGAGTTACTGTGATACCTGTTTACCCAGTCAGCTAGTTACTCTGTACCTGTTTACCCAGTCAGTGAGTTTCTCTGTGACCTGTTTACCCAGTCAGTAACTGTGATAGCTGTTTATCCAGTCAGCTAGTTACTCTGTGACCTGTTTACCCAATCGGTGAGTTACTGTGATTCCTGTTTACCCAGTCAGCTAGTTACACTGTTACCTGTTTACCCGGTCAGTGGGTTACTGTGATAGCTGTTTACCCAGTCAGCTAGTTACTCTGTGACCTGTTTACCCAGTCAGTGAGTTATGTGATACATGTTTACCCAGTCAGCTAGTAACTCTATTACCTGTTTGCCCAGTCAGTGACTTACTGTGATAGCTGTTTACCCAGTCAACTAGTTAGTCTGTTACCTGTTTACCCAGTCAGCTAGATACTCTGTGACCTGTTTACCCAGTCAGTAAGTTACTGTGATGCCTGTTTACCCAGTCAGCTATTTACTCTGTGAC
>NW_025197767.1:0-5277 GCF_004010195.1 Chiloscyllium plagiosum
GGCTGGGTGTAGGGAGTGGTTGTGAAGTGAGAAAAAGGATTCCTATCCCTGTGTCTCAGCCTTCTCTTACAATCCATTTTCTCCCAAAATATTTGTCTCCAGACCAAAATTAATGATTTAAACCAAACGCGGTGTGAAAGGACCAATATCGTTACGATGGAATTTACCATTTCCTGAGGTCTGAGGGGATGTGTGTTGATTGCTATATTGCTGCTTGTGGAATCTTGCTACGCGTATAAAACGCCTCATATTGCAATGAGTGTCCAAGTTTTAACATTTCGTTCCATCTAACTATTGACTTGTTTATGTCTCTGATTCTGTAATCCTTCTATCTTCAAACGTCAGGACATTAAAATTGTTCACTCTTCGTGCCTCCTTCCAATTTTCGGTCTCTGTCTCTCTTTATCTTACTTCCCTTCTCTGTGCTTCTCTGCCCCTCTGTCCATTTGTGTATCTCCCTCACTCCCTGCCTGTACCTACCTCGTTCTCTCTCCTTAACACTCTGCTTTTCCGCTACCCCCTCCCCACTATCTTCTTCCTTCTCTGTCACTCTTCCAATCTTCTAAACGCAGCTCTCAAAATGGTGACTGTACAGAAGCCCAGAGAAGGTTTAAATCATGGGAGTTTCAGAAAAGATGTTTGGGAGAAAGTGAGGACTGTGGATGCTGGTGATCAGAGTCGAGAGTGTGGCGCTGGAAAATCACAGCAGGTCCGGCATCCAAGAGTAGGATCATCGACATTTTGGGCACAAGCCCTACATCAGGAAAAGATGTGTAGGTCGCGAGAAAAAGAAAACGGGGCAGAGACTAAGAAGTTATGCTTTCCAAGTGCCAGAACGTCAGTTCTGAGGTGTTCGTATCCGGAGGCAGCGAACGCAAGAGAGATACAGATTGGTTATCGTCATGCTGTGATGTTGACTTTACAGGGTATCAGAAACAATGAGAGAGAAAGATTGGCACTCAGGTAGTACAGAGAGTATTCTAACAATATTCAATGTAGCAGAGAGTGAAAAAGACAGGTATTGATAGAGAAGGAAAGAGATTGTGTGGATTCATGCACACTGACTATTGGATCTTGCTGGATGCACATAGAACATTGAACAATACAGCACAGAACAGGCCCTTCGACCCACGATGTTGTGCCGAACATGTGTCCGAGCTTAAGCACCCATCCATGTACTTATTCAATTGCCGCTTAAAGGTCACCAATGATTCAGACTCTGCCACTCCCACAGACAGCGCATTCAATGCCCCCACCGCTCTCTGGGTCAAAACTTACCCCTGACATCCTCCCATACCTTCCACCCTTCACCTTAAATTTTTGTCCCCTTGGGCTTTTCAAAAGTGCCAGAAATCTTTCAACAATTTACATGTGTGGGTAAAGTTTTGCCTTGTGCGCCAGGGTGACTACGAAAAGAAATTAAGATTTTCGGAGATAAGGGAGCATGCCCATTTGATTGTGAGAAACGTGAATTGCTGCTGTAATTCAGAAGCAGTATTTCCAGAAAAAGATGATAATATGGTGGAGTTGAAGGGTCGGGTGAAATATGATGAAGCGGTGCTGGGAGGAATAGAGCAATTGCCGGGTTTATCCTCGAGAATGATACAATGTGATCACAGGTGGGAAAGTTGCCTGCCATGATTGAAAATCCGTTTGTAAAAGCAGATAGCTGGCGTGTTGCAACAGTACATCTCGCAATTTTTCTTGACGATGTGGCAATAAGATGAGAAAACAACCGATTTACGAAAGAGTGGAAGTCTCAAAGAAACGACCAGCGAGAGCAGAGTGTATATTTTTATTTCGGAGAAGTAGGTTAAGTTGCAAATAAAGATAAAACACCTACATAAACTAAACATTCCAAAGACCAAACTGAATGTACCCAACAATATTATTCTCGAAAAAATGAAGCGTTAGTTAGGAGATGACCACAACTGCATATTTAGTTTGGTGAAAAATTGGCAGAAGTCCATTATGTTGCATTACCAGTTGTTTTTGGAGAAGGGGTGTCGCAGGTCGCACATCAGTTCTAGTAGGAGGTCACTTGGGAATGAGGACAACGAACGTCAAAACATTTAATTGACCAGGACGGCGTAAAATGCTCGTTCCAGCATTTGAGGAAGCTTTTACAAATATTAAATTGATTGCATCGGATCCCTTCTGAAAATAAAACTAACGTTTGAGGACTCGTGTACTGGGGTCGTATGGTCGCATGGTTTGAAACAGACAAGGAGAGGCCAAGCTGATGAGAGTTTTCACTCGACCTCCGAATATTTCCAGAAATGTAGAGAAAAGGATAACAAAGATAAATCTGGATAGGAGCGAGCATAATAGGGTGGTTGTTATGAGTCAGTGCAATTTTCGAAACATTGCATTTCCAGAAATAATATAATTCCAGTACTTTAGATGAATCCGGTTTTGTCCAATATGTGCATGATGGTTTCGTGACACAGTGTTCAGAGTGGCCAAATAGGTGTGAAAACACATTGGATTTGGTCATAGGTAATGAACACGGTCAGGTGATAGATTTGGAGGCAGGTGAGCATTTTGGCAATGTTCATTTCAATGATGGAAATAGATATGTATATACAGCAGTACACGTGTGAAAGCGTCGGGAAAGGCAATTATGATGTGGTTAAGCAAGACATAGGATGCACAGGATGAGAAAGGAATCTTCAAGGGATGTGCACAATGTGGAGATTATTCAACGAACAGCTGTTGCGTGTCCTTGATAATAATGTGCCCGCCAGTCAGGGAGGAAGTGGTCGAGCGAGATAGCTGTGGTTGACTAAAGAAGTTGAATCTCTTGTCAAGAGGAAAAAGAAGGCTTATGTGAATGTGAGACCTGAAGGCTCAGTTAAGGCAGTTGTTAGTTACAAGTTCGCCAAGAATGACCTACTGACAGATCTACAAAGAGCCAGGAGGGGACTTGATAAGTCATTGTTCGATAGGATCAAGCAAATCCCTAAAGCTTTGGATAGGTATATCAAGAAAAAAGAATGACTAGAGTAAGATTAGGGCCAAATAAGCAGAGTAATGGGATGTTGTGTGCGGAGTCGGAGAAGGTGGGGGAAACGCGAAATGAATATTTTTCGTGAGGGTTCACACTGGAAAAGGACAATTAAATCGAGGACAGCACTGAGATACAGGCTACTAGACTAGATAGGATTGGGTTTCACAAGGAGGAGGTGCGAGCAACTCCTGAAAGTGGGAAAATAGATGGATCCCTTGGACCGTAAGGCGAATATCTGGGTATTCTCTGGGAAGCCAGAGACGAAATTGCTGAGCCTTTGGCTTTAATATTTATGTCGTCATTGTCCACAGGAATAGGTGCCAGAAGATTGGAAGATCGCAAATGTTGTCCCTGTGTTCACGAAGAGGAGTGGAGACAACTTTGGCAATTATAGACCAGTGAGCCATACTTTGGTTATCGGTAAAATGTTTGAAAAGGTTATAAGAGATTGGATTTGCATTCATCTCGAGAGGAATAAGTTGATTGGAGATATTCAACTCGGATTTGTAAAGGTTTGGTTGTGCCTCACAAACCTTATTGATTTGATTGAGATGGTCACCAGACAGGTGGACCAGGGTAAACCGTTTGATGTGGTGTAAATGAATTTAAGTAAGGCGTTTGATAAGGCTCCCCGCGGTAGACTATTTCTCAAAACACGACGGCAATCGGACTGAGATTGACTTAGCGGTTTGGATCAGAAATTGTCCTGCTGAAAGAAGACAGAGCGAGGTGATTGATGGAAAATGTTCATCCTGGAGTTCAGTTAATCGTGGTGCATCGAATGGATATGTTTTTGGGCCAGTGATGTTTGTCATTTTTTTAAAAATGACCTCCAACTGATCTATGTTGTACTCTATGCTCTGACAAACTTCCTCACTGTCTGCTACTCCACTGATATTTGCATCATCATCAAACTTAGCAATAAAGCAGCTCGGGATTACTCCAAATTCTTTATGTAGACCACAAACAGCAAAGGTCCCAGCAATGATTCCAGCCCACCAGCCTGAAAACAAATTCATCCACCGATACCTTCTGTCTCCTTTGACTAAGTCAATTCCATTTCCATCTTGCCAGCTTACCTCGATAACATGAAACTTCACCTTTTGTAACAGTCTGCATTGAGGGACTTTTCAAATGCTCTAATGAAGGCCAAGTGGACAACATTAAACATTTTCCCTCATCAATTAACCTCATCACCTCCTCAAAAACTTCAGTGAGGGACGACCCCCTCACAAAATCTTACTGTCTATCATTAATATGTCCATTTGCTTCTAAGATCATATAGACGTTGCCTTGAAGAATCCTTGCTGAAAAATGTGTTGCTGGAAAAGCGCAGCAAGTCAGGCAGCATCCTAGGAGCAGGAGAATCGACGATTCGGATATAAGCCCTTCTTCAGGAATGAGAAGGCTTTGCCAAGCAGGTTAAGATAAAAGGTAGGGAGGAGGGACTTGTGGGGAGGGGCGTTGGGTGTTGGGAAGTTAAGGTGAGGGTGATAGGCCGGAGAGGGGGTGGGGGCGGAGAGATCGGGAAGAAGTTTGCATGTCAAGAAGGCAGTGCTGAGTCCGAGGGTTGGGACCAAGATAAGGTGAGGGGAGGGGAAATGAAGAAGTTGTAGAAATCTGTATTCATCCCTTGTGGTTGGAGGGTTCCTAGGCGGAAGGTGAGGCGCTCTTCCTCCAGGTGTTGTGTTGCCATGTCTGGCGATGGAGGAGGCCAAGGATCTGCATGTCCTTGGCGGAGTGGGAGGGGGAGTTAAAGTGTTCAGCCACGGGGCGGTTTGGTTGGTTGGTGCGGGTGTCCCAGAGGTGTTCTCTGAAACATTCCACAAGTAGGCGGTCTGTCTCCCCAATGTAGAGGAGGCCACATCGGGTGCAGCGGATGCAGTCAATGATGTGTGTGGAGGTGCAGGTGAATTTGTGATGGATATGGAAGGATCCCTTGGGGCCTTGAAGTGAAATAAGGAGGGAGGTGTGGGCGCAAGTTTTGCATTTCTTGCGGTTGCAGGGGGAGGTGCCAGGAATGGAGATTGGTTTGGTGCGAGGTGTGGACCTGACGAGGGAATTACGGTGGCAGTAGTCTTTCCGGAACGCTGAGAGGGGAGTGGAGGGAAATATATCCTTGGTGGTGGGGTCTGTTTGGAGGTGGCGGAAATGACGAAGGATGATACGATGTATCTGCAGGTTGGTGGGATGGTAGGTGAGGACCAATGGGGTTCTGTCCTGGTGGCGATTGGAGGGGAGGGGTTCATGGGCGGAGAAGCGGGAAG
>NW_025197768.1:0-2631 GCF_004010195.1 Chiloscyllium plagiosum
GCAATTAGGGATGAGCAATAAATTCTGCTCCTGCGCGTGACACTCATATCTCAAGAATCAATTTTAAAAATGTAAATTCTTTTGTCTGGTTTATTAGGTATTGGAGACAAATATTCAAACATTTTACCAGTGAATATTCTGAGAATTGAAATCCCTTTGAATGGCAGGGATTAAAATTGTTTCTCTTGTCTTTCAGGCCGTGAGAACTCTCAGCCCAAGCTGACCCTGCTGCCCCCCTCCCCAGAGCAGGTAGATGCCAAGGGCACTGCCACCCTGGTGTGCCTTGCCAATCACTTCTATCCCAATGAGCTGGAGGTTCAGTGGAAGAAGGATGGTGCAATCATTTTGGACGGGGTTCAGACAGCACCTACAGTGTCAGCAGCCTGCTGACCCTCTCTGGGTCTGACTGGGAGTCCAACGCTTGCTTCTCCTGTGCCCTCACCCACGTGACCCTCCCCTCTCCCCTCAGCAAGAGCATCAGGAGATCAGAATGTGTGTAGAGTGTTTGAGACAGTCCACAGAGGAGACACAACTTTAAACAGAACAGGGCTGAGCTGGCAGGACAAAGGTCATTGTCAGCACTGAATTTCAACTCTCTTCCTTCTCAGGACTGGCTCAGGGACACTTCTGAGGTTGAAAGCTGTTGGGATTCAATAATTTACAATCTGAGGCATTCCGTGTTCACTCTCCGGTCCAAACACAGGTGCTGGGATCGCACTGTGCAATCTCTGATGCATGCTGTGCTGTACCTGAAATGATCTGAGGCCAATCACTGACACTGCAGACTGTGTCTCTCTGAGTGAGTGTACTACATAATGCTGCCTGTAGGTGTCACTCTGAGTGTGGGTGTATTATTCAAAGAGACACCTACAGGCAGCTAGGGTTGTGAGCATGTTACTCAGTGCTGCGTGACTGTGCGTGTGTGTTAACTCAGTGTTGCCTGTAGGTGTGTCTCTGAGTGTGTGTGTATTATTCTGCACTGCCTGTAGGTATCTCAGTGAGTGTCATTGTGTTACTCTGTGTTGCCTGCAGGTGTCTCTAAGTGATGGGTAGAGAATAGGCTTTGTGATGGGGATTGAAGATTAGGCCTTAATCTTCTCAAATCTCAGATGAAAAACAATTTAGCCTGAGATGGCAGCTCATTTGGCCAAAGTTAAAAATCGCACAACACCAGGTTAGAGTCCAACAGGTTTCTTTGGAAGTACAAGCTTTCGGAGCACTGCTCCTTCATCAGGCAGCTAGTGGGGCAGGATCATAGTTCACAGAATTTGTCATGAAATTGAGATGGCAGCTGAGAAAGGTGAATACTGAGAGTGTGTTCTCAGTAAGCGAGGGATTTCCGAGGCAGTGCACTCTGTAGTTCCTAATGTGGTCCCCAATTACAAGGAGCCGGGGTCATTGCAGTTGTGGTTGTCTGCTCAGCCAGTGCTGGCTAGCCATAGTCGTATTTCAGTGCTCAATTAGCCCTAAACCAGGTGCAGCAATATTACCTTACAGGGAGGGAGCTGTCTGAGTGAGGGAGGTTGAATTCTTGCAGCCCCGAGAGTGATTGCAGTGGATTAATTAAGGGTGCTACCACCATGAAGGTGTGACCTTCTCTTCCTCTGCCTCAGCTGTGATGACCCTCAGGGTTAAACTCATCACCAGTCATTTCTGTTTGTAATGAGTGAGTGGGGGGAACGGGAAAGTCAGGACTGAAGATGCTGGAGATCAGAGTTGAGAGTGTGTTGTGGGAAACCACAGCAGGTCAGGCAGCATCCGAGGAGCAGGATAATCAATATTTTGGGCATAAGCTCTTCATCAGGAATGGAGGGAAGGTCAACCTCTCCCAAAGGCAGCACAGGCTGGATCGACGGGGCCACAAGAGTAAGCATGGGGAGATTGATGGTGACAGAAGGAGGGGGTTGGTTGGCAGGTTGTTATTCAGAGTCAGGTCCCAGAATATCAGTCCTTCTGACACTCCCCTTTTTATCTGTCAGCCAGGACTCCCTGATTGGACACGGTTAACAGCTCATCAGGGAACTCATATTATCAGAAAAAATGAAACATTTATCGAACAAGGAGTGCAAGAACTAAACGACACTAGACAAAATGAGTGGTTTGAAAGATTTCATTACAGATATCATCAATTTGGCCCAACAAGTCCACACCGACCCACTGAAGAGAAACTCCCCGAGACCCATTCCCCTGCCCTATCACTCGACATTTGCCCTGACCGACACATTCCTGAACACTGTGACAATTGTAACATGGCCAATTCACCTAACCTGCACATCTTTGGATTGTGGGAGGAAACTGGAGCACACGGAAGAAATCCACACAGACACAGGGGGAGCGTGCAAACTCCACAAAAATCTGGGGCTGGAATCGAACCAGGGTCCCTGGTGCTGTGAGTTAGCCGTGCTAACCACTGAGCCACCATGGCAAAAATTTTTAAAAATGCCCAAAGAGTTTGAGCTTTTGTTCAGCTCCGTGAGCCTGACGTGATATAAACTATAAACATGCAACCCTCTGTCAGGGAAGGTAGTGCAGGGTGGAATCCTTTCAACCTTTAAATATCATAACATGCAAGGATCTGGGATAAGTGCAGGAAATTGGGATGAGAGTGCCTTTAGTGGTAGTTATGTTGGT
>NW_025197768.1:3346-5277 GCF_004010195.1 Chiloscyllium plagiosum
GGACAGAGATGAGGAAAAATGTTTTCACCCAGAGAGTGGTGAGCCTGTGGAATTCTCTGTCACAGAAAGTGGTTGAGGCCAAAACATGATGTTATCAAGAAAGAGATAGACATAGCTCTTGTGGCTAAAGAATCAAGGGATATGGCGTAGGGATGGATTATAGTAATGTGCTCCATGACCAGCTTCAATCATATTGAATGGCATAACAGGGTGGAGGGGCCAAATGGCCTACTCCTGTTCCTATCCTCTATGTTTCTACATCACATAAAATAGATTGCCAGGTGGAGGTCACTCTGTCAAATGGGAAAGTATCCATTCACAGATTCCACCCACACTACTTCCCTTTCATTTTAATTAGTCCACTCCCTCTCTTCCTATGTCTTTGTTATCTGACCAGTGACCACATCTCCCTTTACCACCCCAGCAAGGAGATGTGCTAATAACCCATCGTTTGTTTTAATTTGCTAATTGGGTGATGTGGCGGTGGAGCTTTCAAAAACAGGAAGAGCTGAATTCTTATCACCTTTTGTGCTGATTTTTTTGTGTGTCTCCCTCAATATGGGCGACACAGCACTGCTGCCTCACAGAGCCAGGGACGCAGGTTCGAGAGTCACACAGCATAGATAGGCCCTTCGGCCCACCATGTCAATGCTGACCAACAAACACTAAACTACACTAATCCTATTTACCCGCAGTCGTTTGGAGCCTACCATGCCCTGGTATTATAAGTGCTCATCCAAATGATTTTAAAGGTTGTGTAATTTTCAGCCTTCACCACCCTCTCAGGCAGCATGTTCCATATATCGACCACACACTGGGTCAAAAAATACTTCCACCTTAATCTTATAACCTCTGGTTTTAAATAGGTTTGGTTGAGGAGCGGAGGCTGCAGAACAGTGTGAGAGGTCAGGAGTGGAGAGAGGGAGAACAGTGTGAGGGTGAGGAATGGAGGTTGGAGTAGGAAGACGCTTGTGTTCTGGAAAGCAGCAGAAATAGGGAAGAGATCCAAGAGCTGATAGGAATAGTCTCCATGCTTCCTCACAGTAGCTTTATGGTGGGAAAGAGAATAAATCAGGAGATAATGAGGGCCTGGAATAAAGGCTGCTCATTAATTACAAATGACTTTAATCCTCGTCGATTATTTATAGTCAGATTTTTCTTTTCATTCATTCAAGGGATGAGGGTGTCACTGCCGAGGACAGCATTTATTGCCCACTCCTAATTGCCCCAGAGGGCAGTTAACAGTCATCCACATTGCTGTGGGATTGGATTTCCATGTAGGCCAGACCAGGTCAGGATAGCAGTTCCCTTCCCTAAAGGACATTAGTGAACCAGATGGGCTTTCCTGACAATCGACATGGATTCATGGTCATCGTTAGACTCTTAATTTCAGACTTTTTAATTGAATTTAAATTCCCCCATCTGCCATGATGGGATTTGAGCCTGTGTCCCCAGAACCATATCTGGGTCTCTGTGCATTAATCACAGAAGGTTAGTATGGAGGTACAGCAAGTCATCAGGAAAGTTCATAGAACATTATGGTGTATTGTGAGGGGAATCTGAATGCAAGACTTCATTGAAACAAGCAAGATCCTGAGGGGCCTTGACCGGGTGGATGTGGAAAGGATGTTTCCTCTTGTGGGAGAATCCAGAACTAGGGATCACTGTTTAAAATTAAGAGAGAGTCCATTCAAAACAGAGATTAGGAAACATGTTTTTCTCTCAGAGATTGTCAGTCTTTGGAATTCCCCTCCTTAAAAGGCAGTGGATGCAGAATTTAGAATCTATCCAGTATGGAAATAGGCCCTTCAGCCCAACAAGTCCACACAAACCCTCCGAAGAGTAACTAATCCAGACCCAGAGAATGTAGAGTTGAGGTTAAAATCAGATCAACTACAATCTTATTGAATGGGGGAGCAGGTTCAAAGGGC
>NW_025197769.1:0-5278 GCF_004010195.1 Chiloscyllium plagiosum
CCCCAACACTATGGCGGACTCTCGCAGCATCTGCTTTTCCCTCTAATGTTGAATTTGAACTAAGACCTGGCGGGTGCTCTGGTCCGACCTAATCCGGCGCACAGCAACCCAATGGGCCTGCTCAACCCGCACTCGGCCCAGCTCCGACTCCATTTTCAGCAGCTGTGGGAGCCATTGTTCGAGGAAATCAACAAGCTGCCGTTCCTCCTCCCGTTCGGGAAGACCCAGGAACCGAATATTTTTCTGATGAACTCGATTTTCGAGGTCATCCATATGTTCATCTAAGGTCCGGACTCGATGTTCCAGAGCCCAGACTTGACCCATGGATGACTCAGCAGTGGTCTCGGAGGCCGTGGACCGTTGCTCCTGCCTCTCCTGACACGCTGCCCGAGTTTCTCGATCTCTCCGTCATGTTTCTGCAGTATGACCGAGATCGACTCCCACCTGACCTGCGTCTCTTCAATGAACTCATCAATCTTCTCTCAGAGTTTAAGAAACTCCGAGATTAGGCTGGCCCCTGCAGGTCAGGCCCTCGGGGCGGCCTCAGACGTCTCTGTTGCTGAGGGGTGGTGGGGGAGAAGTCCCTGTCTGTTGTGAACTGCGAGAGCCTTGACCTTTGGTCAATTTAAAAAGCGTCAGACTGCTAAAGTTTGATGTAGAATGGCCAAGGCTGCTGGGCAAAAACTATATAAGCAATTTAACAGGTGAGGTGAGGGTGGGTATCCCACTTTGACTGAGTCTTTGGCAGAGCTCTGCAGACTCAGAACTACTTGGTCGTCGCCACCTTGGATCTCGCTTACACCCTGTTTAAAAGGGGAATAAGGCAAAAGACAGAATATTAGCCTAACCCCAGTCGTGGGTACGTTCCTGGAATCCATTGTGAAAGATGAGATTTCAGAATAATTGCCAGTGCATGGTAAAGTACGGCGAAGTCAGTATGGTTTCATTAAGGGGAGGTCTTGCTAATGATTCTGTTAGAACGCTTTGAGGATGTCACATGCAGGTTAGACCAAGGAAAGCCAATGGATGGTATGTATCTGGACTTCAATAAGGACGTTGACAAGGTGCTTCACAGGAGGCTACTGAGTAAGATAAGGGCCCATGGTGTCAGAGACAAGATACTAGTGTGTACAGAAGTTTGACTGTCTGGCAGAGGGTAGAGAGTGGGAATAAAAGGGTCCTTTTTGGGATAGCAGCCAATGACAACAGGTGTTCCACAAGGGAATCACATCTTATTACTTTGTACATTACCAATCTAGATGAAGGAACTGAGGGCACACCGGCGAGGTTTTTAGATGATGCAAAGGTAGATAGAGGGATAAATATCATTCAGATGGCAGGGAGGCTGCAGAAGGATTTAGACAGGGTAGGAGAGTGGGCAAAGACGTGGCAGATGGAGTACAACCTGAGAAAGTGCGAGGTGATGCACGTTAGTAGGAAGAAGAGAGGCATGGACTATTTTATAACTGGGGAGAAAATTCAGAAGTCTGAAGTGCAGAGTATTGCGAGTTCCAGTCAAGATTGTCACAAGGTAAATTTGCAGGTTGTGTCAGTAGCTAGGAAGGGGCTGTATCTGCTGCACAGTGTGTTTGAAATCTTATGTTCAGCAAAATAACGGAGTCAACGCTTATAAACAATGTAACTTTGGACGATCACATACCACCCCACCAGAAGTTGACCGGATTCCATGTGGCGAAGTCTTCTTGTTCTTCTGATGGTCTTGGAGGTGCCTTCTCTTTCAGTGGTTCTTCTCGAGTTACCACTCTTTGAGCGGTATACGGTGATTCTTATCCTCCCAAGTCTTCACGCCTTTTGGGAGTGTGTGGAGAATCTGCCAATGGAATGATCAATTAGCCTGATCAATCAAACCCAACTGGGCTTGTCACATTGATGGCCTAAGGGCGACATTCCATTGTCCCATTCAGATCCAACTTCAGGTGTGTATTACAGGGTCTGTAGCTGTCAGGGTTTGTTTGCAAACCATCTCTGGGTAGCTGCAGCTTGTCTTGATTCTGCAGCATGTGGATGAGCACAGAGACTTTAGTCAATGCTGCGTTCTACTTCCCAGCATGCTTTAATCATTGTTCATTTTTGTAATTCCATGGTAAATTTACTATTGTCCAGCGTAAGATTATTATTTCAGGTGGCATGTCTGGTCAGAAAGGCAAATACAGTGGTGGCATTTCTTTTCAGATGACTTGAATATTACAGCAGGGATGGATATCCGCGGCCCTATAGGATTCTGATCAGACCACATTTGGTGTATTGTGTACCGTTTTGGCCCCATAACTCAGGAAGGATGCACCATCCCTGGGCGTGTTCAGAGGAGCTTCATAAGGATGGTCATAGGAATGAAAAGCTCAACACATGAGGTCTCTGGGTCTATACACGCTGGAGTTTATAGGGGTAAAGGGGGCTCTAATAGAAACATACAGAATACTGGTTGCTTGGTCAGAGTAGATGTAGGGAAGATGCTTCCACTCTTAGGAGAGAAAGGACTCAAGGACGTAGCCTGAGAGTCAAGAGAAAATCTTTAGAATGGAGATTAGGAGAAACGTCTTCAGTCAGAGAGTGGTGAATCTATGGTAGAATGGCAGTTTCCTTCCCTGAAGGATATCATTGAACCAGGTGAGTTTTTCTCGGCAATCGATTCATAACCACCATCAGTCTCTTAATTCCAGATTTAAATTTAAGTTCCGCCACTTGTTGTGGCAGGATTTGAATCCAGGTAACTCAAACATTATCTGGGTTTATCGCATAAGAATTCAATTTTCACACCACGAGGCCACTGACTTGTCCAATCCTCCACAGTGTGACTAACATGCGCAGTATGATATGCACTGGGATTTGCCTTCATGTTATCCTTGACTTCCTTCTCAAGATTTGGATGATTTTTCTCCGTAATGCAATTCCTCTTTGGTCTTTAGCATCTCCCTAATTATTTCCAAATTTCTTCAGCTGTCCTGTCTTTGACTGTTCTTTTCGCCCCCCAGTCCACCCAGGCCAAATGCTTTCTTAGGCCAGTATAATTATCATTGTTAAATTATCATGTATGACTCAGTCTTCACTCTTTCAATGTGAATATGAAACTCCAGCAAGTTGTGGTTACTCCTTCCAAAGCAAAGCTCATCCACCAATCCTTTCTTGTTCCATAATATGAAATCTAAATTAGATTAGATTCCCTACAGTATGGAAACAGGCCCTTCGGCCCAACAGGTCCACACCGACCCTCCGAAGAGTAACCCATCCAGTCCCATTTCCCTCTGAGCAATGCACCTAACTCGATAGGCAATTTAGCGTGGCCAATGCACCTGACTTGCACATCTTTGGACTGTGGGAGGAAACCCACGCAGACATGGGGAGAATGTGTAAACTATACGCAGACAGTCCCCCGAGGCTGGAATCGAACCTGGGACCCTGGTGCTGAACCACTGAGCCACCGTGCCGTCACATTCTCTGGTTGGTTCCATGGCGTCCTGCTCTCAGAAATAATCTCTCAGATGCTCTATGAATCTTTATTCAAGGATATCACTGTCAAGTTGATTAATTGAGCCAATTTGCATGTTCAAACCACCCAGAGTAACTGTTGTGCCCTTGTTACTAACCCCCACTCTTTTCTACCTCAGACGTATTTTGGGGGACACTGGCTGAAAATTACTCTTCCCAAGAGGTTTCTTCTCTTGCTTTTTATTTGCAGTGAGACGGATTTCAAATATTTTTTGGCACAAAACACATTGAAATTAGCAAAAAGGGTTGAGGAAAATCCAGAAGAGTTCTTTTCATATATAAGGAGCAAGAGGGTAACTAGAGAAATGTTTGGCCCACACAGGACAAAGGAAGAAAGTTCTGCATGGATTCAGAGAAAATGGGTGAGATACTTAGTGAGTACTTTGCATCTGTATTCACCAAGGAGAGGGACATGACGGATGTTGAGGTTAGGGATAGATGTCGGAGTACTCTGGGTCAAGTCGACATAATGAGGGAGGAAGTTTTAGATACTCTTAAAGGTCTTAATGAAGACAAGCCCCCAAGTCCGGATGGGATCAAACTCAGGTTACTGAGTGATGTGAGTGTGGAAATAACTTGGGCTTTAACATATATCTTTGCAGGATGATTGAACATGTGTGAGGTCCTGGACGATTGGCGAATTGCTAACATTGTCCCCTTGTTTAAGAAGGATAGCGGGATAATCCAGGCAATTGTAGACCGGCAAGTCTGACATCAGTGGTAGGGAAGTTGCTGGAGAAGATACTGAGGGACTTGAGTAAGGCATTTTATAATGCTCCTCATGGTCGGCTGATGGAGAAGGTGCAGTCGCATGGGTTCCAGGGTGTTCTATCTAGATGGATAGAGAACTGGCTGGGCAACAGGAGACAGAGAGTAATAGTGGAAGGGGATTTCTCAAAATGGAGACCTATGACCAGTGGTGTGCAACAGCGATCTGTGCTGGGACCACTGTTGTTTGTGATTTATAACAATGATTTGGAAGAAGGTATCGGTTGCCTGATTAGCAAGTTTGCAGATGATACCAAGATTTTTGGAGTAGCAGATAGTGAAGGAGACTGTCAGAGAATACAGCAAAATATAGATAGATTGGAGAGATGGGCACAGAAATGGCAGATGGAGTTCAATCTGTGCAAATGCAAGGTGATGCATTTTAAAGAACCAGTTCAAGAGTGAACAACACTGTAAACAGAAAAGTCCTGCGGAAAATTCACTTACAGCGAGATCTGGGTGTTTGGGTCCATTGTTTTCTGAAGATGCCAACACAGGTGAGTAAAGGGTCAAAGCGGCATATGGCTTGCTTTCCTTCATTGGATCAGTTGTTGAGTACAAGCGCTGGCAGGTCATGTTACAGTTGCATAGGACTTTGGTTTGGCCGCATTTGGAATACTACATATAGTTCTGGTCACCACATTATCAAAGGATGTGGATTCTTTGAATAGCGTTCAGAGTAGGTTCACCAGGATGCTGCCAGGGATGGACGGTGCTGGTTATGAAGAATAATTGAGTAGATTAGGACTATTTTCATTACAAATTCGAAGGTTGAGGTCTACAAAATCAAGACAGATATACACAGGGTGGATAGGAAGAAGCTTTTTTCTCCAGATTGTGGAACTCAATTATTCGGGGTCATGAGTTCAAAGTGAGAGGAGAAAAGTTTAGGGCAGATATATGTGGGAAGTTCTTTACACAGAGAGCGGTGGCAGCCTGGAACGTGTGGCCAGCGGAGATGGTAGGGGCAGGAAAGATAGCGTTATCTAAGATGTACTTAGAC
>NW_025197770.1:0-5278 GCF_004010195.1 Chiloscyllium plagiosum
ATGGCCGATGCAGTTTAATGTGGATAAATGTATGGTTATTCACTTTGGTGGCAAGAACAGGAAGGTAGATAACTCCCTAAATGGAATCAATTTAGGTAAAGGGGCTGTACAGAGAGATCTGTGTGTTCTTGTACACCAGTCAATGAAGGAAAGCATGCCGGTACAGCAGGTAGTGAAGAAGGCTAATAGCATGCTGGCCTTCATAACAAGAGGGATTGAGTATAGATGCAAAGAGGTTCTTCTGCAGCTCTATAGGGCCCTGGTGAGACCACAGTTGGAGTACTGTGTGCAGCTCTGGTCTCCAAAATTGAGGAAAGACATTCTGGCTATTGAGGGAGTGCAGCGTAGGTTCACGAGGTCAATTCCTGGAATGGCGGAATTACCTTACACTGAAAGACTAGAGAGACTGGGCGTGTGTTCCCTTGAGTTTAGAAGACTGAGAGGGGATCTGATTGAGACATATAAGATTATTAATGGTTTGGACACTCTGGAGGCAGGAAACATGTTCCCGCTGATGGGTGATTGTCGAACTAGAGGTTCACAGCTTAAAAATACGGGGTAGACCATTTAGGACAGAGATGAGGAGAAACCTCTTCACCGAGAGGGTGGTGGCTTTGTGGAATGCTCTTCCCCAGAGGGCAGTGGAGGCCCAGTCTCTGGATTCATTTAAGAAAGAGTTGGATAGAGCTCACAAGGATAGTGGAATCAAGGGTTATGGAGATAAGGCAGGAACAGGATACTGATTAAGTATGATTAGCCATGATCATATGAATGGTGGTGCAGGCTCGAAGGACAGTATGGACTACTTCTGCACCTATTGTCTATTGTCTATTGTCAAATCAATTGTGTTTCCCCGAAGTACAACTTGTTTCTTGTTTCATTAAATGTCAGCTCAGCAGATAACTTTATCCAATATTGTATAACAGACTGCTTCAATTTTGATCATATTACAAATTTTAATTTCTATTTCGCAGTTAATTTCATTTGTTGGTATTCCAGTTTCTTTCTGAAAAAATTTACACTGTATTTTTTTTGGTGTAAATCCATTCTGTCCTCCTTACTGCAGTCATAGGATACCAGTCCTGTTAACTGTCACTTTCACCTTTGATTGATTTTAGATCAGTGCTGCTAGCAGTTCGAAAGCAAATATTGCACATAGAAACCAACAGCTACACTACCAAAATCAGCGTATTTTCTTATCTGTTTAAACAACATCGTCTGGTATTTATATTAGCCATTTCATATTGTCTTTTGAATCTCGCCTGATTTTGTGAGGTAACAGTCAATGTTTGTGAGTCTCAGTCTAGACAACAATCTAACTCCTTAATTACATTTCAACTCCTTTATTCCCGCTTGTTCTGATTCTGTTCCACAAAGCACGCATATTTTTACATATTTAATGACCAGCAGAAACAACAAGGTACTCCAGAGTCACAGTGTACAACGTAGAAAAGATCCAGAGATGGAAACGGAAGGAGAATTGTCGCCTTTCTCTTTGTTGTCTTGGGGAGTTTTAGTGATTTCATTATTGTATGTGTTGCTGCATGGACATGACTATGAGATTTGCTTTATCACTTCACATCACTCTGTGACCGGAGTCTAGCGGAGACCCGTGCTTACTGCACAAACAATCATAATGATGAAATCACTTGGGTCAGTTCAGGATGAAGTCCACGACTGTGATGAAACGTGCCATCGCAATTTTTTAGGAAGATGCATCAAATCCTGAGACACACTGAAGGTTGTTCAGAAATAGCTTCAATTTTGTTTCATATTGTTGCTAATGTGCTCTCCCTCACAGTGTCAGATAGGCCAGCTGAGTTTCAAAAACAGTCACTGCTGCATGCCAGAAAAAACACATGAAAATCACAGAGTCTATAATAAAAATATTCATGGTCTGACAGAGACTGGTTATAAATGTTAACACAATCTTTGAAATCGATTACCAGAGGCAACCAGAGAAGTGACTGCATTTGTACAGCTTAATAATGTCAAGCTAATCTGACAGCTGGATTCTTGATCAACTGCAGTTATGACAGCATCATGAGCTGGAGAAGTCAACGTTCCTGATGTAACCCTTCTTCACGTTGAGTTCTCCACCTCCTGATGCTGCCTAGCTTGCTGTGTTCTTCTAGCCTCCTGCTTGCCTAACTTGGATTGCAGCATCGGCTGTTCTTTTGTCTACAACTGCTGCCCTCGCGGTTTGACTGTAATCTTAGAAACTGGAGAGGTTCTTATCCATTTTGAAACACAACCCATCGCTATCAAGCCATGTTCTTATCTTTGTTACAGAGCAATATTCTTCTAGCCTCCTGCTTGCCTAACATGGATTGCAGCATCTGCTGTTCTTTTGTCTACAACTGCTGCCCTCGCGGTTTGACTGTAATCTTAGAAACTGGAGAGGTTCTTATCCATTTTGAAACACAACCCATCGCTATCAAGCCATGTTCTTATCTTTGTTACAGAGCAATATAGTCATTTACCCTTTGCTCCAAAGGGTAAAGAATACACAAACTACCACAATGGAATGATTGACTCACAGATCAAGGTCAATTATATCATTATTTTTGTTTAAGCAGAACTGATATCATTCCACTGCTATTCAGCTGCATTTCACATATCTATACAAAACTCGCAAAGGTGAATCTGAGGACAGATAGAAAATAAAGGCAAAATCGACAGAAAAATAAAGAAAGCTCTGTTTTGGGATACGAATGGATACAGCAGGAAAGGACCAAAACAGAGATGAAGACATGGGGAGAGAATATTGAAGACAGTGGCCGGAAATTAGCCAATGTCAGAGTATGCAACAATAGATAGAGACAGCGACATTGAAGTAACAGACAGAATACTAAACAGAGTTCCTCAGTAGGTAACTCAGAAAGATTATTGGAATATTCTGGTACAAGAAATAGCAGAGAGAGACTGAAAACTGGCAAGATCGATTTGGTGAAGTGGTGGGAATAATGATAAGTGAAAACACAATTTCAAAGATAGAGCCATGGAGATACGCAAACAATTACAGAAATTTTGTAAAAAACAGAATATAGACCTCTTTGGGCCATGATATTGTGCCAAACATGCTACCAAATTAAGTTAATCTCTCTGCCTGCCCTTGTTGCAGATATTCCCTCTAGCTCACCCTTCTAATCCAGGCAGCATCTTGGCAATTCTCTTGTGCACTGTCTCCAAAGCCTCCACATCTTGTAATGTAATGATCAGAACTGAATGCAATACTCTAGGTGTGGCCTAATCACAGTCTTAAAAAATGCAATATGACCTGCTGACATTTGTACTCTATTCCCGAACAATAAAGACAAAAATCCCAACCGCCTTCTTCACACTACCTACTTGAGTGGCCACTGTCATGGATCTGTGGACTTGAACCTCAAGACCCGTCTGTGCATCAATGGTGTTCGCAGTCCTACCATTAACTGTATATTTTTTCTTAACATTTGATCTCGCAAAATGCAGCACCCCACACGAAACATGGATTAAACTCCACCTGCCATTTCTCCGTCAATGTCAGCAATTGATTTATTTCGTGCTGTATCATTTGACAACCGTTTACACTCTCCACAACTCCACCAATCTTTGCATCATTTCCACCAATCTTTACGTCAACCCCAAACCTATTAACCCCTCCCCCCATCTACATTTTAATCCAAATCATTTATATGCGTCACAAACAGCAGAGGTCGCAGCTCGGATCCCTGTGGACCACCACTTTTCACAGATCTCTGGACAGAAAAGCATCTTTCTACCAGTAACGTCTGTCTTCTATGGGCAATCCAATTCTGAATTCACACGATCACGTCACCATTGATCCCATCCATCTCAGTCTTCTGGATGGGCCTGCCATGAGTGACTTTATCCAAAATCTTAACAAAATCCATGTAGATATTACTCTTCCCTCATTGATCACTTTTATCACATGTCCCTACATCTCTACCTATCTGAACTTACCTGCCTTTTCTAATCTGCTACCTTTCCAACTACCTCTCTTGTTCTTTTCTAATTGTTTCCATTCACTTGATCTTGCATATTTATATGTATTTTTCCTTTGTCCCAGCCTCCTCCATTCTTTATCTTTTCTTTCTTTCTCGTTAAGTTGTCTGCTCACCATTATATTTTCCCTGCTTCCCCCATTATTATCATTCTCTCTTCCTTATCTTTGAAACTCTCTCAATTTTCTTTCTTACACTTGCCTCTGAACCATATCATTTATGTAACTTTCTATCTCTTTTTCTCCATCTCTCTCTCTCTTTCTCTCACGCTGACACAATACTTCCGATATTGTATCAATTTGGATTCCAAATATCCTGATCTCTTTCCCTGAAAGGAGTTGAAAATATGGCAGAGAGGACGATAGTGACACATAGCAGAGATCGAGACATAGAATTGAAAACAGAAAAAAATTAGAACAGTAAGATGGAACACAGAGTTAGTGGCAAAGATTCTAAGACCTTAATGAGGAGATAGAGAAGGAAATGAAGCAAAATGTGGAGGGCAAAGTAGGAAGCAGTTGGCTGAAGGACTTAGAAAAAGATGATTGACTGCTTCAATTCTGTGCTAATGTCTTTCCCTCTTTATGTTTGCTCGACATATTCATTCATTTGGAAATCTCCTTTCCGACAACTACTGGAGTGGTTAGCTCAATCTAATAATCTACCAATCGTTAAATGTCTACAATGACATCCCCTTAATGTTTGGACAATCCCAAAAGCACGCAAAAGTACAGTTGGACCTTTTTGAGCAGCATGATCCTCAGACTTTATGTTTATAGGTTTAGCTGACATAAATACTGTTGAGACATTCAGACTGCGACCTTCCACGTACGTGAGGGCAGGGGAGGGCAATGCTTCGTTCCAAAAACAATCCTGCCCCCTCTGTGCAGTTAGGAAAAAAGAGAAGTCGAGGGATGAGTAGTTGGTGCTAGGTGTTGTTAACTAGATTAGAGCTCTTGTGAGTGGTGGAGGCTTGGAAGGAGTCTTGGTCTCATTAATAACAGTACAGCGAAGAAGACCAACAAGCAGCATTTGACTGATGCAGCTGTGAACTACTGGAAGTTGGAGAACCCGAGGCACATTGCCAGTTTAGTGATGCTAACTATCAGTACACGAAAGCTGACAAGTGTGATGAAGAAAATGCATCAGATTGTGATCACCAGAAAACAGGGGATATGGTTCTGAAAAAGAAGAGTGATCCATCAGGATTAAGATGTCAATGAGGCAGTTTCAGTGACAATAGGTTTCCAAGGAATCCGAAAGTGATCACA
>NW_025197771.1:0-5279 GCF_004010195.1 Chiloscyllium plagiosum
CTATCACCTTTACCCCCACCTCCATCCACCTATTGCACTCTCAGCTACATTCTCCCCAGCCCCATACCCCTCCCATTTATGTCTCCACTCCCGAGGTTCCCAACCTCATTCCTGATGAAGGGCTTTTGTCCAAAACGTCGATTTTCCTCCCCTTCGAAGGCTGCCTGAAATGTTGTGCTGTGAGGCAGCAGTGCTAACCACTGAGCCACTGTGCTGCCCTAATGTTGTTTAGAGGGTCAGTGTGGACTCGACGGACTGAATGGCCTGCTTCCACACTGTAGGGATTCTATAATGCTTATGAAATGGATAGGTTTTTACCACATCTATCGTTACACAGTTGCAGTGAGAGCAGTTTTCTTTCATTCCAGGTGTTGCTTGGATTCGAATTCCACCAGGAGATTTGTATCCAACTCCCAAAAGGATTAGCTGGGGTTTGAAGTCCAGTGACATTATCCCTATGCCACTGGCTTCTGTTAGTCCTGTTCCCTCTTTCATTCTTACAACCCAGTACCCCAACAAAGCAAGAGAAAGGTTATGGAGTGCCTTTCACAACATCAGGATATCTCAGATCACTGTACAGCTGACTTGGGGAGGTGTAATACTGAAGGGAAGCTGTTGGTTCTAATGATTGAGAAGCACTTCCGCCTTCCCATCATCCCACCTGCTGCCATCAAGGGACATCTTAGAACAGGTGCAGCATTCAAATACCTGGACACCATTGACCAGGCAAACCTTTGTTGCCCTCTCAAAGGGGTGACACGGCAGCACAGTGGTTAGCACTGCTGCCTCACAGCGCCAAGGACCCGGGTTCAATTCCCACCTCAGGCGACTGTGTGGAGTTTGCACATTCTCCCCTGTGTCTGTGTGGGTTTCCTCCGGGTGCTCCGGTTTCCTCCCACAATCCAAAAGATGTGCAATTTCGGTGAATTGGCCAGGCTAAAGGGCTTTTGCCGAAATGTCGATTTTCCTGCTCCTCGGATGCTGCCTGACCTGCTGTGCTTTTCCAGCACCACTCTGATCTAAACTCTGGTTTCCAGCATCTGCAGTCCTCACTTTTGCCCAGAATAAATTGCCCATTGTGTTCAGGATGGGAAGGTTAGGTGCCTCTGTCAGGGGTAAATGTAGGATAATATGGTAGGGGAATGGGTCTGGGTAGGTTACTCTTCGAGAGGTCAGTATTGACTTGTTGGACCGAATGGCCTGTTTCCACACTGTGGGGACTCTATGGATTCTCTGAGAAGGTGGAGCTGAGCTTTATTCCTGAACTATCCTGTCAGTACACCTGTAGTTAGGGACGGAGCTCCTGGGTAGACAAGGAGGAGGCTGGAAGAACACAGCAAGCCAGGCAGCATCAGGAGGTGGAGAGGTTGATGTTTCGGATGTAACCCTTCTTCAGGGAGCTCCAGCCGACTAATCTAGCGAGAGCGAGGGAACGGAGATGTGGTGTGGAGAGAAACTTGCAAGTAATGCATCTGCTGCCTCCATCCTTTAGATGAGAGTCTGTGTGAAAGGCAGTATGAGAGGTGTCTGAGTATGCTGCTGCAGTGCATCTTCCAGATGGTACACACCATGTGGCGGCTGCGATTGTTGCAGATTGTGGATGGGGCATCAATCATAAAATCCCTACACTGTGGAGGCAGGCCATTTGGCCCATCGAGTTCACGCTCCCCATCTGAAGAGCATTTCTACCCTATCCCTGTATTTCCCATGGCTAACACATCCAGACTGAACATCTCTGAGCAATTTAGCATGGCCAATTCATTTAAACCACACATTTTTAAGATTGTGGGTGGAAACTGGAGCACCCGGAGGAAACCCATGCAGACACGGGGAGAATGTGCAAACTCCACACAGACAGTCGGCTAAGAATGGAATCGAACTTGGGTCCCTGGTGCTGTGAGACAACAGTGCTAGCCACTGAGCCATCGTGCCAGCCCAAACCAGCAATCAGGCGGATATTTCCATCTTGGATGCTGTCAAGCATCTTGAGTGTTGCTGGATCCACTCTACTCCAGGTAAGTATAAACCGTTCCATTACCTTCACACCTTGTAGGTAGACTGGCTTTGGAGACAAACTTGCTACAGAGCTTCCAGCTTTTAACATTCTCAGGTACCCACAGACCCAGTTCAATATCTGGTCACTGCCCTTCGATGCTGATAGTGAGGGATTCAGTGACAGTAACACCATTGATAGGTAAGGGCTGATCATTGGATTAGAACATAGAACAGTTCAGCACAGTACAGGCCCTTCAGCCCACGATATTGTGCCGAGTATTTATCTCAATCTAATGTTAACCTAACTTAACACCCCTCAATTTACTGCCAGCCATGTGCTTGTCCAAAAGCTGCTTAGATGTTCCTAATGTCTCTGACTCTACTACCATTGCTGGCAGTGCATTCCACACACCCACCACTCACTGTGTGAAGAAACTCAAAGATTCGCTCTTATTGGAGATGGTCATTGCCTAGCATGTGTCAGCTGCAAGAGCCAGTTATTATTTATCACCCCTTGGTCAACACGAAGCCAAGACTAACTCAATATCTGGGGACCTTGCGCAATCAGGTCTTGCATTCTGGTTGGTGAAGGAAGTAAGGTTACAGGTACACAATGGGTTAAATTTGGTGAAGGAACAGCTTTTCAGGGACAAAGACGAATGATCTCAAACTCTGTCATGGAAGTACAACGCCCGATGGGAAATACTGGAAGATGCAAAAAGGATGGGTAGGCCCAGCCATAAGTTATTTGCTGACTAGCAGGAACATGTATAAATATTATTACAAGTCTGTGTTAATTAATGCTAATCCATCAGCTCAGAGTAAGGAAAACTGAAGCCAGATTTTCTGCACACAAAATGAAATCAGAATGGGATTAGTTGGAATTAAAGGTGAATGCAAGATGAGTTAACGAGTGAATCAACAACCTGCCACTAACAATCATCACCAAGTTGGGTTGATGAAGAGGAGTCATCTTTTTTGAAGGAACTCAAGGTGCCGGGGTAAGGCCCATAGAACAGGTGCCATCAAGGTTATGAAGGCAAGGAATGAAGATAAATCCCAAAGCAGAGCTAACCGATGGATGTAGGTTTGCTCGCTGAGCTGAAAAGTTCATTTCCAGACGTTTCGGCACCCTACTAGGTAACATCTTCAGTGGGCCTCCGGCGAAGCACTGCTCAAGATGTTACCTAGTAGGGTGACGAAACATCTGGAAATGAACCTTCCAGCTCAGCGAGCAAACCTACATCCAGAGCCACAAATCTTTTCAAAACTTGCTAAGGGCTAACCGATGCCAGCTTGGGATTTTTTTAAAGAAGTGTGCAGATTGCAGAAATAGAAATAGGCAGAAGTTTGTTGTTACTTGTGTTTGTGAAATTACAGTAAAATGTGAACAAGTCGCCACAAAAACAACACCAGTTGATTACACAAACTATACGTTTAAGAAAAAAGAGGCAGAGTTAAGACACGTATCATTTTTTGTCAGTTCCATCTCTTCTTAGTTGTGTGGATTGGTTACTGCCAAAGATCAGGGGCCTGTTGAAACTGTTCAGGACCTCGGGCTGTCCAACTGACGCATTTCAGCCGCAGGAAGAAGACGGACTTGAAACGGTTCGGAAAAGATTTACAAGGATGTTGCTGGGATTGGAGGGTTTGAGCTACAGGGAGAGGCTGAACAGGCTGGAGCTGTCTTCCCTGGAGTGTTGGAGGCCGCGGTGTGATCTTATAGAAGTTTATAAAATAATTAGGGAGATGGATAAGGTGAATACTTGAGGTCATTCCCCCAGTGTATGGTAGTCTAAAATTAGAGGGCATAGGTTTAAGGTGAGAGAGGAAAGATTTATAAGAGACCTAAGGGGCAACCTTTTCTCTCAGAGGGAGGTGCGTGTATGGAATGAGCTGCCAGAGGAAATGGTGGAGGCAGGTACAATTGCAACATTGAGAGGAAAGATTTATAAGAGACCTAAGGGGCAACCTTTTCTCTCAGAGGGAGGTGTGTGTATGGAATGAGCTGCCAGAGGAAATGGTGGAGGCTGGTACAATTGCAACATTTAAAAGGCATTTGGATGGGTAAATGAATTGGAAGGATTTGAAGGGATATGGGCCGGGTGCTGGCAGATGGGGCTAGATTGGGTTGGGATATCTGGTCAGCATGGACGGGTTGGACCGAATGGTCTGTTTCCATGCTGTACATCTCTATGACTCTATAACACAGAATTTATAGCACAAGATCATAGTGTCATGCAAGTGATATAATATATTGAACAAACCTTGATTACTATTATGTCTTTCATCTTTTAGAATGGGTGGCATTATTTTGTTGTACTTAATACCTAATCTGTTTATTTATACAGAAAGGTCATTCAGTTTTGTTTTGGTTTCCTAACTGTAGGAGATGCCATAAATTGCAATCGTATTGGAGGTGGTCACTAGTGTTGAGCAGAATGCAGCCTACTCGTTGCACAATTTGGAATAAGACAGGACAGAAACGTCTGCAGCTTTACTTTTTATAGTTTTGACTGCTTCCTATAAGGTTATAGAATCCTTAAAGGGCAGAAACAGGCCATTTGGCGCATTGGGTCCACACCAACCCTCTGAAGAATATCCCACCCAGACCAACTTCTCGATGAATTAATATGTAAATCCCAGAACTTCTTTTAAGTCACATTCCTGAGATAACTTTATGAAAAAATGTGACATCTCAGTTCAGCCAATGCATTAAAGGTGTGAGATTAGAGTCTGTCTGTAATCCAATCTTGAATCAGACTGGTTATATTTCCAAAGTGGGCTAAACATTTCAGGCTAGACAACTGTATCAGGAACCTTACTGGGCAATGTCAATGAGCAGAACTTCATGGGTACTGTCTTGTCATCCTGATCAGAGTTGGAATAATTGAGTCACCATTGAGTGGGAACTCAAGACACTTTCCCCATGTTGCCTCCACCAGTCCATGCCACCTCCCTCCATGTCACCCCGGATGTCTAAATATTAAATTAAAGCAATTTGTAGAATTGGAGGCAGTACTGTGGGAGGTCATTCCACCCATCAGATTGCTGCAGGCACTTTAAAAGAGCTATTCAGTTAGTTCCAAATGCCTGATTTACCCCATGGTGCTGCAAAGCTTTTTTTTAAAAGTATGCATCCAACATTTAAAACTCTTGAGTTGCAGTGATAGTGACAATCTTCAAGCCAGGAGGTGTGGGATTCAAGCCCCACCTGCTCCAGAGGAGAGGCATAATGTACCTGAACTGGTCATTGGAGGTACTTACATCGAACTTGCTTTTGA
>NW_025197772.1:0-5279 GCF_004010195.1 Chiloscyllium plagiosum
AAAGTGGAGTCACAGGTAGATAGAATAGCGAAGGCAGCATTTGGTATGCTTTCCCTTGTCAGACAGAATATTGAGCATAGATGGTGGTGTGTGTATGGAATGAGCTGCCAGAGGAAGTGGTAGAGCCTGGTACAATTACAATATTTAAAAGGCATCTGGATGGATATATGAATAGGAAAAGTTTAGAGGGATATGGGTCAAGTGCTGGCAAATGGGACTAGATTAATTTAGGGGATATCTGGTTGGCATGGACGAGTTGGACCGAAGGGCCTGTTTCCGTGCTGTAAATCTCTATGAATCTAATGCTTGATTTCTCCTAATTAATGTGCAGGAGTCTTGTCAACTGAAATTGTCTAAATTAAAGTGTCTAACTTGGTTCAGTAGCAGTCTTACCTCAAGAGGAGAGCACTCAACCCCACTCCAGAAATCTTTATTCGAGCCTCAATGATATTAATAGCTTAGTAAAAGGCACAAGAGTATTGCAGTCAAACTTGCTTATGTTGCAAAGAGAGGTAGGAAAACAAGTTATGAGTGGAACACAAAGACATTCCCAAAGGCACATAAAGAGGTTAAGTTAGTGCGCAAAAATGGAGTAGAATGCGGGAAATTTCAGTTCGTTCAATTTGGTGGGAAGAATAGAAAAGCTGAATATTATTTAATGGAGAGGAACTACAGAATGCTGCAACACAGAGGGATTTGTATGTCACTGCATATGAGTACAAGAAGAAATCAGTATCTGAGTACAGGAAGTAATTAGTAAGGCCACTACAATGTTGGCCTTTTTTTGAAAGTGGGATGGTCTTCAAAAGCAAGGAAGACTTGCTTCAACCATACAAGGCATTAGTCAGACTGTCGTTGGAGTACAGCTTTGGTCGGGTTTATTGGAGGATAGAAAGCAGTTCAGAGATGTTTCACTGGTTCCTGAGATGAAGGGGTTGGCTTATGACGAAAGGTTGGGTAGGTTAGACGTGCACCAATTGGAGTTTAGAAGAGTGAAATTGATCTTATTGAAACATCTGAGATAATGAGGGGACTCAACAGGCTAGATGCTGAGAGGACATTTCCCCTTGAGCAGCAACAGTTTAATAAGAAGGAGTTGCCCAGTTCCGATTGAATTGAGGAGCAAGTTTTTCTCCTAAAGGATAATTAATCTTAGGAATTCTTTGCTATGGAAAGAAGTGTTGGCTGTGTCAGTATCAGAATATTATCTAGGCTAAGTGAGAATAGTTTTGATCTACAAGGGAGTCAAGGGTTATGGATGGTGTGATAGAGAGTAGCAAGAAGCAGAAATCAAACACAAGGCCACACCCTAATCAGCAATGATCTTATCAAAACAATAAGACCTAGTAACAGAAGTAGGCCATCGAGTCCACTCTGCCATTCAGTAGTGGCTGATCTGATAATCCTCAACTCCATTTCTTGTCTTTTCCCCATAACCTTTGATTCTCTTATTAATTAAAAGTCTAGGAGAAAGTGAGGACTGCAGATGCTGGGGATCAGAGCTTCAAAATGTGTTGCTGGAAAAGTGCAGCAGGTCAGGCAGCATCAAAGGAGAAGGAGAATCGACGTTTCGGGCATAAGCCCTTCTTCAGGAATGAGGAGGGTGTGCCAAGCAGGCTAAGATAAAAGAAGAAGGGCTTATGCCCGAAACGTCGATTCTCCTGTTCCCTGGATGCTGCCTGACCTGCTGCACTTTTCCAGCAACACATTTTCAGCTAAGATAAAAGGTAGGGAGGAGGGACTGGGGGGAGGGGCGTTGGGAATGCGATAGGTGGAAGGAGGTTAAGGTGAGGGTGATAGGCCGGAGAGGGGGTGGGGGCGGAGAGGTTGGGAAGAAGATTGCAGGTCAAGAAGGCGGTGCTGAGTCTGAGGGGTGGGACTGAGAAAAGGTGGGGGGAGGGGAAATGAGGAAGCTGGAGAAATCTGCATTCATCCCTTGTGGATTGGAGGGTTCCTAGGCGGAAGACGAGTCGCTCTTCCTCCAGGCGTCGTGTTGCCATGGTCTGGCGATGGAGGAGGCCAAGGAATTAATTAAATTTAATTAAAAGTCTATCTGTCTCAGCCCTGAATATAATTAATAATCAAGCCTCGACAGCCCTCTGCGCTAAAGAAGTTCACAGGCTCACTATTCTTTAAGAGATTCCCCCTCATCTCTGTCTTAAATATGTAACCTATTTTCTGACATGATGCCCTCTGTTCCTAGAATCTCCCACAAGGAAAAACAACCTCTCCACATCTATCCTATCAAGTCCTCTAAGGATCTTGTATGTTTCAATAAGGTCACCCCTCATTCTTTCCACAGATTCTCTACGGTGTGGAAACAGGCCCTTTGGACCAATGGGTCCACACCAACCCTCCGACAAGTAACCTACCCAGACCCATTTCCCTCTGATTAATGCACCTAACACTATGGGCAATTTAGAATGGCCAATTCACCTGACTTGCTCATCTTTGGATTGTGGGAGGAAACTGGAGCACCCAGAGGAAACCCACGCAGACACAGGGAGAATGTGCAAACTCCACACAGACAGTTGCCTGAGGCTGGAATCGAACCCGGGACCTTGGTGCTGTGAGGCAGCAGTGCTAACCACTGAGCCACCGTGCCGCCCCTTCTTTATTCCAAAGAGTATAGGCAGAATCTACTCAATGTCTCCCCATAAGATAGTTCCTCCACACCTTTATCAGCCTAATGAACCTTCTTGTGACAGCCTCCAAGGCCAGTACATCTTTCCAGAGATAGGGACCCAAATCTGCTCACAGTATTCTAGCTGTGGTCTGATCGGTTCTTTGTATAGTTTTAGCAAAACTCCATTCCCTTTGGCATAAGGGCCAACATTCTATTTGATTTCCCTATAACCATTTGAACTTGGATGGTAGTTTTTGTGAATCAGATGAGGACTTCCAAATCCTGTTCTGCAATCTTTCTCCATTTAAATGATATTCAGCTCCTCTATTCTTCCAGCCAAAATACATAACCTTACATTTCCCCACATCATATTCCATCTGCCAAGTTTTTGCCCATTACTTAACCTGTCAACATAGAACATTACAATGCAGAACAGGCCCGTCGGCCCTTGATGTTGCACCGACCTGTGCAACCAATCTGAAGCCCATCAAACCTACGCTATTCCATTCTTATACATATGCCTATCCAATGACCATTAAAATGTCCTTAAAGTTGGCAAGTGCTTTCCATGCCCCTACTACTCTCTGAGTAAAGAAACTACCTCTGACACCTGTCCTATATCTATTACCCCTCAATTTAAAGCTATGTCCCCTCGTTAGCCATCACCATCCAAGGGAAAAGGCTCTCACTGTCCACCCTATCTAACCCTCTGATTATCTTATATGTCTCATTTAAGTCACCTCTCAGCATTCTTCTCTCGAATGAAAACAGCCTCAAGTCCCTCAGCCTTTCCTTGTAAGACCTTCCCTCCATACTAGACAACACCCAGTAAATCTCCTGTAAAACCTTTCCAAAGCTTCCACATCCTTCCTATGATTTGATGACCAGAACTGTACACAATACTCCAAGTGCGGCTGCACCAGAGTTTTGTACAGCTGCAACATGACGTCATGGTTCCAAAACTCAATCCCCCTACCAATTAAAAGCTAACACACCATATGCCTTTTTAAAACCCTATCAACCTGGGTGGCAACTTTCAGGGATCTATGTACCTGGACACTGAGATCCCTCTGCTCATCTACACTACCATGAATCTTACTATTCGCCCAGTACTCTGCATTCCTGTTACTCCTTCCAAAGTGAATCATCTCACACTTTTCCACATTAAACTCCATTTGCCACCTCTCAGCCCAGCTCTGCAGCTTATCTGTGTCCCTCTGTAGCTTATCTGTGTCCCTCTGTAACCTACAATATCCTTCGTCACTATCCCTAACTCTACCAATCTTAGTGCCATCCACAAATTTACTAACCATCCTTCTATGCCCTCATCGAGGCCATTTATAAAAATGACAAATGGCAGTGGTCCCAAAACAGATCCTTGTGGTAGACTACTAGTAACTGAACTCCAGGATGAATATTTCCCATCAACCACCACTCTCTGTCCTCTTTCAGCTAGCCAATTTCTGATCCAAACCACTAAATCAACTTAAATCCCATGCCTCAGTATTTTGTGCAACAGCCTATCATGGGAAACCTTACCCAAAAGCCTTACTGAAGTGCCTCTATAAATTCATTGTTTCATCCTCACCACTTCCTTTCCCACCCACTTTTGTGTCGTCTGCAAACTTTTCCTTGTCATTAGTTATGGGTTGCCCTGCTGAAAATGCATCCCTCCCTCCAACAACATCCCAACCCTATCTTCTATAAGTTAGCCAATCCTCTACTCATGCTAATATGCTACTTCCAACACCATGGGCTTTTGTTTTATGAAGAACCTAACGTGTGGTACTGTATCCAATGTCTTCAGAAAATCTAAGTATATTCTAACTCCTGCTTCCCCTTTTTTTTAACCTGCTTGTTACTTTCTCAAAGACGTCCAGTAAAGTTGTCACAATTTCCCCCTTCAGGAAGCCATACTGATTCTGTTTGATTATATTTTGCATTTCTAAAAGCTCTGCTCTAATATCTTTTTTTAAACAGACTAACATTTCCCCAATATTGGATGTTAAGCTAACTGGCCTATACTTGCCTTTTTAAAAATCTCCTTCCCTTTCCAATTCTCAGGGATTTTTCCATAATATAGGAATTCCTGGAAGGTAACTTCTAGTGCATCCACTATCTCTGTAGCTACTTTTATTAATATCCTTGGCTGCTCCCATCTAGTCCAATTAAAGAACTAATTGGTCTTTAACCCTATTAGTTGCCCTTACACTTCTTCTCTGGTAGCAGTTATTGTCTTTATTTTCTTCATCTCTTCCTTCTTTCCTTTGAATATTTAGTGATTTTGGAATGTGATTAGTGTCTTTGACTGATGCAAAGGAGTTGAGGCCTAGGACAAATCAAACATGATCTTGTCGATTGGTGGAAAGCCTTTGAAGGGCTGAATTGCCCACTCCCGTTGCTTCGAACAATGGAGATAGGAGCTGGAGGATGACATTCAGCTTCTCATGCCTGCTCTACCATTCAACAAGGTCATGGCTGACTAATCCCAGGCCTCAACTCTTCTTTCATGGCAGCTCAGCCTAGTCATCAACCCCTCGATATTTCAAAAATCTGTCTTTCGGTGATCTAGCCTTCGCAACTGGGCGGCACGGTGGCACAGTGCTTAGCACTGCTGCCTCACAGCGCCAGAGACCCGGGTTCAGGCGACTGA
>NW_025197773.1:0-1984 GCF_004010195.1 Chiloscyllium plagiosum
AGTCAGCAGGAGGTATCCTGTCAGTGTTTGATCGGACACCGTGAGGCTGCGGGAGGGGAGTCAGCAGGAGATTTCCGTGTCAGTGTTTGATCTGCCACCGTGAGGCTGAGGGAGGGGAGTCAGCAGGAGGTTTCTGTGTCAGTGTTTGATCTGACACCGTGAGGCTGAGGGAGGGGAGTCAGCAGGAGGTTTCCGTGTCTGTGTTTGATCTGACCCCGTGAGGCTGCGGGAGGGGACTCAGCAGGAGGTTTCCGTGTCTGTGTTTGATCTGACCCTGTGAGTCTGAGGGAGGGGAGTCAGCAGGAGGTTTCCCTGTCAGTGTTTGATCTGGCACCGTGAGGCTGAGGGAGGGGAGTCAGCAGGAGGTTTCCGTGTCTTTGTTTGATCTGACACCGTGAGGCTGAGGGAGGGGAGTCAGCAGTAGGTTTCCGTGTCAGTGATTGATCTGACCCAGTGAGGCTGAGGGAGGGGAGTCAGCAGAAGTTTTCCCTGTCAGTGTTTGATCTCACACCGTGAGGCTGCGGGAGTGGAGTCAGCAGGAGGTTTCCGTGTCAGTGTTTGATCTGACCCCGTGAGGCTGCGGAAGGGGAGTCAGCAGGAGGTTTCCGTGTCTGTGTTTGATCTGACACCGTGAGGCTGAGGGAGGGGAGTCAGCAGGAGGTTTCCGTGTCAGTGTTTGATCTGACCCCGTGAGGCTGAGGGAGGGGAGTCAGCAGGAGGTTTCCGTGTCAGTGTTTGATCAGACACCGTGAGGCCGAGGGAGGGGTGTCAGCAGGAGGTTTCTGTGTCAGTGTTTGATCTGACCCCGTGAGGCTGAGGGAGGGGAGTCTGCAGGAGGTTTCCGTGTCAGTGTTTGATGTGACACCGTGAGGCTGAGGGAGGAGAGTCAGCAGGAGGTTTCCGTGTCAGTGTTTGATGTGACACCGTGAGGCTGAGGGAGGGGGGACAGCAGGATGTTTCCGTTTCAGTGTTTTATCTGACACCGTGAGGCTGAGGGAGGGGAGTCAGCAGGAGGTTTCCGTGTCAGTGTTTGATCTGACACCGTGAGGCTGAGGGCGGGGTGTCAGCAGGAGGTGTCCGTGTCAGTGTTTGATGTGACACCATGAGGCTGAGGGAGGGGAGTCAGCAGGACGTTTCTGTGTCAGTGTTTGATCTGACCCCGTGAGGCTGAGGGAGGGGAGTCAGCAGGACGTTTCTGTGTCAGTGTTTGATCTGACCCCGTGAGGCTGAGGGAGGGGAGTCAGCAGGAGGTGTCCGTGTCAGTGTTTGATGTGACACCGTGAGGCTGAGGGAGGGGAGTCAGCAGGAGGTTTCCGTGTCAGTGTTTGATCTGACACCGTGAGGCTGAGGGAGGGGAGTCAGCAGGAGGTGTCCGTGTCAGTGTTTGATGTGACACCATGAGGCTGAGGGAGGGGAGTCAGCAGGAGGTGTCCGTGTCAGTGTTTGATGTGACACCATGAGGCTGAGGGAGGGGAGTCAGCAGGAGGTGTCCGTGTCAGTGTTTGATGTGACACCATGAGGCTGAGGGAGGGGAGTCAGCAGGAGGTGTCCGTGTCAGTGTTTGATGTGACACCATGAGGCTGAGGGAGGGGAGTCAGCAGGAGGTGTCCGTGTCAGTGTTTGATGTGACACCATGAGGCTGAGGGAGGGGAGTCAGCAGGAGGTGTCCGTGTCAGTGTTTGATGTGACACCATGAGGCTGAGGGAGGGGAGTCAGCAGGAGGTGTCCGTGTCAGTGTTTGATGTGACACCATGAGGCTGAGGGAGGGGAGTCAGCAGGAGGTGTCCGTGTCAGTGTTTGATGTGACACCATGAGGCTGAGGGAGGGGAGTCAGCAGGAGGTGTCCGTGTCAGTGTTTGATGTGACACCATGAGGCTGAGGGAGGGGAGTCAGCAGGAGGTGTCCGTGTCAGTGTTTGATGTGACACCGTGAGGCTGAGGGAGGGGAGTCAGCAGGAGGTTTCCGTGTCAGTGTTTGATCTGAC
>NW_025197773.1:2053-5280 GCF_004010195.1 Chiloscyllium plagiosum
ACTGCTCGTTATCAAGCTGTCCAATTCATGAACCAAAACTGTAACTCTGGGACTGAATGAATATTTGTTGAATTGTAATTTCGTTTTCAGTAAATGTATTCATCAAATGCAACTTTCCACAACTGAACAGTCAGCTCTAAATACAACGGGTCTCTGCTGATTAATTGCCTGCTCAGTGTGCAGAGGGGACAGCCCTATGTAATGGAGAAAGTGAGGCCATCAGATGCTGGTGATCAGATTCGAAGTGTGTGGCGCTGGAAAAGCACAGATTGTCAGGCGGCATTTGAGGAGCAGGAGAGTCAAAGCTTTGGGCATCAGCCTTTCATCAGGAAGGCTTTAGTGCCTTCCCATGTTTTCCATTCCAAGATTAACAGGTTATTGGGAACCATATGTGTTCAGGAAAGCAGTACTGTATCGAGCCCTGAAATGGAAAGCAGTCAATCAGATGATTGGACAGCGAGTAGACATGTTGAGGTGAAGGACAGACTGATTGAAATACAAACATAGGGATAGATAAATTTCCTAGTCCAGACGGGATCCACCCTGGCTTACTGCAGGAAGAGAGGGAAGAGATTACTGCACCTTTGGAGATGATCTTTGCGTCCTTACTCTCCATTGGAGTCGTGCTCGATGATTGGAGGGTGGCAAATGTTACTCCCTTGTTCAGGAAATGGAATAGGTATAATCCTGAGAATTACAGACCAGTCAGTTTACATCAGCATTGGGCAAAGTTTTGGAGAGAATTCTGAGAGACAGAATATATGGTTACTTGCAAATGATAGTTTGGTTAGAAATAGTCAGCATGGCGTTGTGAGGGGCAGGTCATGCCTCACAAACCTTACTGAATTCTTTGAGGATGGGATCAAACACATTGAAGAAGCCAGAGTAGTGGATGTGGAGTACATGGCTTTTTAACCAGGCGTTTGGTAAATTTCCCCATAGTAGGTTCATTCAGAAAGTAAGGACGCATCAGATACAGGGAAACCGGCCTGTCTGTATTCAGAATGAACTGGCCCATAGAAAACAGAGGGACTGGTAAATGGCAAGTATTCAGTCTGGAGCTCGGTGACCATTGGCGTTCCTTTGGTATCGGTTCTGGTACCTCTAGTGTTTGTGATATTTATAAATGACTTTGATGAGGAAAAGGGTAGGTGGATTATATTTTTTTCAATTTAACAAAGCTTGGTGAAATTATGGGTAGTTGGAGTGCTATTGTAGTTTGCACGGGACATTAATAGGATGCTGAACTGGGCTGAACCTGGAGTTCAACCTGGAAAATTGTAAAACGATTCAGTTTGGAAGGTCGAATTTGAATGCATAAAAAACGGTTAAATGTAGGATTCATATATTGTGGAGGAACAGTGGGATCTGATGATCCATGTCATCGCTCGCACAAAGTTGCCACCCAGGTTGATAAGGTTCTTAAGAAGCCGGATGATGTTTTCATTGGCAGGGGGATTGAGTTTAAGTAGTGGGGTTAAACTGCAGCTCTATGGAACACTGCTGAGATCACATTTGGAATGTTGTGTTCCGTACTGGTCGCCTCATTGAAAGACGTGGAAGCTTTGGTGAGCATACTGAGGAAATTTTTCAGGACGCTGCTTGGACTGGAGAGCAGGACTTACAAAGGAAAATTCAGGGAACTAGATTTTTTTTCTCATTGGATCGAAGAAGAATGGAACGTAACTTGATAGAGGTGGACAAAATGATTAGAGGCATAGATAGAATGGATAGTCATAGACTTTCAGCCAGGACGGAAATAGCTATCATGAGGTGGAATGATTTTTAGGTAATTGGAGGAATATTTATGGGAGATGCCCGAGGTAGGTTCTTTACACAGAGAGTGTGGGTGTGTGGGTAGGCACATGAATGATCGTACAATGAAAGTTATGTAGGTTAGTCTGATCTTAGAACAGGATAAAAGCTCGGCAGGACGTCAAGGGCTGAAGGGCCTGTACTATGATTCCTGTTTCACCAAGCTTATAGATTCTCATCAATTCTTGAATGTGTGAGGGAGTGATGTGTGGGAGATCAGGAAGCTTTGAAGGGGTGTTAGGTCCAAACTTACATTTATAGTATGCATTGTTACAATCACCTGAGTGACAGTACAATATGTGCGTGGTAACATACACCAGGCAGAATCCGCCAAGTGCAGTTATGAACGTGCTTCTTGGCCTGCCATTTGCTGCTGTTTACTGCATTTCTATTCTATTGGGTGAACCATGTATTAATCCCTGGCCATCCGCAGAGATGTAAAATTTGATTTTGATACTGGTGATAATGAAGGTCGCATTTATTGGATAGGGTTTCAGAGGTTTCTTTGTGAGACTCAGGATAGGGCATCAGACTGTCAGCTATTTAATGTCTTTTCCCAACATCCGCTCCCAGGTGCAGATGTATGGAGTCTGGGAGGCAGGCTAGGTGTCAGCATCATCAGTAAGTTGTGCGGTGTGATTCTGACACTGCATGTTGACACATCTGCCACTGGGCCAGGCTCCGACTGAAGATGATTTTTTAAAACCTGGTTGCTGGTCAGCCATTGATATCTAATTTGGGCATCATTTGTAGCTACGCTGAGACCAGTGATAGTCTGTTAGCGAGCTTCCACCTTTCCCAGGGTGATTTCCAAATTATATGTTGTGAAGAAATGTTTGACTGACTGCCCTGACCCAGGTTAGAAACTGTTTGCACATTTTTAGGAGCAGGTCAGTGTGTCAATCAGCATCACAGGCAACTGTGAATTCCAGTAACACTGTAAATGATTCCAAATCTTTTGGAAGCCATTTTTAGTGTCGCTCATTGCAAGGTGTTGAGTTTACTGACCCGAACAATAATCAGCTGTTAGCTATGTTTCGTGAATTGGGCAAACATGAGATGTGAAGTCTGATTATTCAACTGAACTCTAATCTCTGAAAACAATTATGTCAATTCTACATTTATGGGAGTAAAGTATAAAATCCTGTCAAGATTTTGTAACACAAAAATAAAGAATGCACATTTTATTTCATATCAAATAAAGAACATGGTACCTAACTGTTATGATCAGAATTATGTATTCGATGTCAGGATTCAAAACAATGCATTGCCACTCCAACATTTTGAAAATGGTAGGCTTCTGAATGATTACATGTTCGAAGTGAGTAAACTATTGAACAATCAAATAGAATTAGCGTTCTTATACATTGATTATATAAAAATCAGTTTAATTTCTCACTGAAATGTACGAG
>NW_025197774.1:0-5280 GCF_004010195.1 Chiloscyllium plagiosum
CATGGTGTTTTGGCTTTCATTAGCAGGGGGATTGAGTTTAAGAGCCGTGAGGTTTTGCCGCAGCTCTATAAAACCCTGGTTAGACCACACTGGGAATATTGTGTCCAGATCTGGTCGCCTCATTATCGGAAGGATGTAGATGTTTTAGAGAGGGTGCAGAGGAGATTTACCAGGATGCTGTCTGGATTGGAGGGCATGTCTTATGAAGAGAGGTTCAGGGAGCTGGGGTTTTTCACACTGGAGAGAAGGAAGAGGGGTGACTTGATAGAGGTGTATAAGGTAATGAGAGACATAGATAGAGTCGATAGCCAGAGACTTTTCCCCAGGGTAGAAATAGTGTCACGAGGGGTCATAATTTTAAGGTGATTGGAGGAAGGTTTAGGGGAGATGTCAGAGGTAGGTTCTTTACTCAGAGAGTGGTGGGTGTGTGGAATGCACTGCTAGCGGTGTTAGAGTCAGATAAATTGGGGACATTTAAGCGACTGCTGGACAAGCACATGTAAATTGAGGGGTGTGTGGGTTAGATTGAGATAAATGCTCAGCAAAACAGGCTGAAGGGCCTGTACTGTTCTATGTTCTAACAGATGACATTAAACCTCTCAGCTCCCAATCATGCTGTTACGTTTCACCATGACAGGAACCTGCAACACCAGTACCATCTCTGCGGTTGCCCTTTTTGCGCTCTTGTAACACAATTGTATCTTAGGACACTGTAGGAAGCTAGGAATGAAATTGTGGGACCCCTAGCAGTGATATTTGTATCGCCAACAGTCACGAGTGAGGTGTCAGAAGACTGGCAGCTGGCTAATGTGCCATTATTTAAGAAAGGCTACAAGGAAAAGCCAGGGAACTACAGATCAGTGAGTCTAACATCAGTGATGACTAAGGGATTCTGAGAGACAGAATCAACATGTATATTGTAAAGGCAAAGACTGATTAGGGATAGTCAGCATGGCTTTTGTATGGGAAATTGTGTCTCACAAACTTAACTGAGTTTTCTGAAGAGGTGACAAAGAAGATAGATGAAGGCAGAATAGTAGATGTTATCTACATCGACTTTAGCAAGGCCTTCGACAAGGTTCGGCATGGGAGACTGGCAAGTAAGGGTAGTTCACATGAGATCGAGAGGGAGCTAGCCAATTGGATACAAAATTGGCTTGATAATAGGAGGTAGAGGGTGGTTGATTAGATTAGATTCCCTACAGTGTGGAAATCGGCCCAACAAGTCCACACCGACCATCCGAAGAGCAACCCACCCAGACCCATTCTCTTCTGACTAATGCACCTAACACTATGGGACAACTTAGCATGGCCAATTCACCTGACCTGCACATCTTTGGACTGTGGGAGGAAACCAGAGCACCCAGCGGAAACCCACGCAGACACGGGGAGAATGTGCAAACTCCACACAGACAGTCGCCTGAGGTGGGAATTGAACCTGGGACCCTGGTGCTATGAGGCAGCAGTGCTAACCACCAAGCCACCGTGCCACCCACGGTTGTAGATGGTTGCTGTTCAGACTGGAGGCCTGTGAACAGCAGTACGTCACAGGAATTGGTGCTGTGTTCACTGTTATTTGTCATTTATATAAATGATTTGGATGAGAATTTAGGAGGCTAACTCAGAGCACCAGGAACTAAGTTTTAATTCCAGCCTTGGATGACTGTCTGTGTGGAGTTTGCACATCTTCCGCCATGTCAGCATGGGTTTCCTGTGGGTGCTCCAGTTTCCTCCCACTGTATGAAGATGTGCAGCTTAGGTGGACTGGCCATGCTAAATTGCCCATAGTCTACAGGGATGTTTAGGATGAATTAGCCATGGGAAATGCAGGGTTACCGGGATAGGGAGGGCGGGGGGGTGGAGTCTGGGTAGGGAGCTCTTTGGAGAGTTGGTGTGGACTTGTTGGCCCAAAAGGATATTTCCACATTGTCGGAATTCTATGAATACTAACTCTATGATTCTATGAATAGGAGGCAGGGTTCATAAGTATACAGGTGACAAAAGATAATATAATGGAGAGTGAAGAAGGTTATCTGGGAATACAGCACGATCTTGATCAACTGGACCAGTGGGCTGAAGAACAGCAGATGGAGTTTAATTTAGATAAACACAAGTGTTCCATTTTAGCGAGTCAATTTTCTCCCGTAATCTTCAGCCATATCTCTAGTTGCAACTCGACTCCCCCCACACTCCGGCTTGCTATCCAACACTGTTTCCTCAAGTCATCTAAATTCTCTTGCCCCGCGTCCTGCTTCTCACTGAATCTCGACCCTCTGCCATTTTAACAAAATGTGAGGTATTGCATTTTGCTAAGCCAAACCAGGGCAGGACTTACACAGTTAATGTCGAACAAAGAGGTCCAGGGGGTGCAGGTACATGGTTCCTTGTGACTGGCGTCACAGGTAGACAGGGTGGTGAAGAAGGCATTTCACATGCTTGCTTTCATTGGTCAGAGCACTGAGTACAGGAGTTGGGATGTCATATTATGGTTGTACAAGGTATTGTTAAGACCACATTTGGAGTACTATTTACAGTTCTATTCCTCCTTCTTTAGGAAGGATGTCATTAAACTGGAAAGGGTCCAAAAAGGATTTACAAGGATGTCACCGAGACTGGAGGGTTTGAGTTATAAGGAGAGACTGGATAGGCTAGGACTTTGTTCCCGAGAGCGTAGGAGGCTGAGGGGTGACCTTGTGGAGGTTTATAAAATCATAAGTAGATAAGATGAATAGCGAAGGTGTTTTCCTGAGGGTAGTGGAGTCCAAAACCAGAGAAGAAAGATTTAAAAGGGACCTGAGGGGCAACTTTTTCCCACAGAGGGCAGCACGTATATGGACTGAGCTGCCAGAGGAAGTGGTAGAGGCGGGTGCAGTTACATCTAAAAGACATTTGGACAGGTACATGGAAAGAGTTAGAGAGATTGGGGCCAAATGCAGGCAAGTAGAACTCGTTCAATTTAGGAAACCTGGTCAGCGTGGATGGATTGGGTCAAAGGGTCTGTTTCCATGCTGTATGACTCTATGATTCCAGAACTCACCTTCACCCTTTTCTCAACTCATTTGTTCCTGTAACCTTCAGCCATGCCTCTAGTTACCTCTAAACTCCTCCACACTCCTGCGTGCTATCACCATTTTCTCCTCTACAATCCTCATGTCATTCAAACTCTGCTGCCCCATATGCTGCGTATCACTGAATCTCATTCGCCAACCAGCTCTGTGCTTACTGACCTGCATCGATTCCCAGTCAAACAACACCTTCATCTGAAAATGCAAATCGCTGTTTTCATGTCTTTCTGTGGCCTCTCCCCTTCACTACCTCTGTGGCCATCATCTCATGCTGATTTCATGTGCATGATAAGCACATGGGTGACTTTGGGATAGTGTAGGGGATGAGCTGAGAATAGTTTACAGGTTGGCGTGACATCGAGGGCCGAAGGGCCTGTTCTGCGCTGTATTGTTCTATGTTCATTCTGGCCTCCTCAGTGTCTGTCACTTTACCGTTGGTGGCCAAACCCTTAGTTGAATAGGCCCCAGTGCCAACCTCAGCCTCCTTAAACCTTGTCTTCTCTCTGTGTCATTCTTTCCCTTGGAAACCTCACTTGTTTGTCGCTTTGTCATTGTGACTAATACATCTTCCTGCGGTTCAATGTCATCCTTTGTGTTTAGTACTCCTGACAGGAATCTTGGGTGGTTCCATTACATTCAAGGTGTTTTATGAATATAAAGACAAAACCCGTTGCCTATCCACTTCTCCCCTCGTCACTGTCAAAGGTCCCAAACGCACCTTCCAAGTGAAGTAGTGCTTTGCTTGTACTTCACTCAATCTGATCTCCTGCACTCCCTGCTCACAGTGTGGTCTCCTTTACATTGACAACACTAAACACAGGCAAAAGTGAGGACTGCTGGAAACCAGAGTTTAGATTAGAGTGGTGCTGGAAAAGCACAGCATCCGAGGAGCAGGCATATCGGCGTTTCGGGCAAAAGCCCTTCATCAGGAATAGAGGCAGGGAGCCTCGAGGGTGGAGAGCTAAAATCTCTCTAACCTAAACACCAAACACAGGCCAGGTGATAGCTGTGAGGAAACAGAGTCCGTCGGAGTGACCCTGACCTCCTAGTGGGTCACCGTTTCAGTAATCCAAGCTGACATCTCTGTTCTGGAGCTGCTGCAACACTCCACTGAAATACAATACAAAACTGAGGGACAACATCTCATTTTCTACTGAGGGACTTTACAGACTCGGTGTCCACACTGAATTCCATAATTGCAGAAACTGACCGCACTGCCACTGTTGTTCATTTCTGCTACTTTCCTCAGCTGTGTCATGTGTGGATCTTGTTTATTATGCAGTAAGGACCAATTCTCTCCCTTCCACATCTTAACGTACATGCATTGCCCAACTCTTTTTCTCTTTCTCCACCATTAACAATCCCTTTGTCTTGTGGACTGGATGTCTACACCGTCTATTTCCCTTCCTTCTCTGCCTTTGTCAAAAGTTTAAAAAAAAATTTCCCATACATTTCAGTTCTGGAGAAGAGTTGCACCAGACTCGAAAGGCTAACTATGTTTCTCTCTCCACAGATAATTGTTGTTGCTGTCTTACTGTGTAGTTTGCTTTTTACTGAGTAATTATAGGTTTCTCGCTGTGTCACTTTCGACATTTTTACAGCTTTCTTTTTATTGGTGTTTTACTGTGTAATTCTCAGTCTCTCTGTGCTGCAGCTTCAGAATACGGGCCCTTGGGGTGGTTTAGGTGGGTCCACACCTACAGGAACGCTGGTTCAGAATGGTTAAACTGGAGCCCAAACTTTCAGAGACAGAGAGAGGACACCTTGACGGGCTCATCCAGTAATGCCACATTAGTAAAGCTCAGGAATAGGAAGGGTGCAATCACCTTGATGGGATTGTACGACAATCTACCCAATGGCCAGTAGGTGAGATAAATAGGAACAGATATGTGGACCCATTATGGAAAAAATGTAAAAACACCAGGTTTGTTTCAGTGGGTGGTTTTAACTTCCCTTAATTGGGCAGGGACTTGCTTAGTGCCCGGGGCTTGGATGAAATAGTCCAACTCGGGAAGGGGCCATACCACACCTGGAATTGGGGAATGAAGATTATCGAACTGCCAGTGAGGAAGCAATTCAGGAACACTGGCCATAATTCCAAATGTTGTTAGTTACTTATCGATGAGGATAAGATTAATCCACGTGAAAGTCATAAATTGAAGGAATCTACGAGGGTCAGGGTGTGAGTGTGGCGTCAGTGAGTGAGTGTGGGGTC
>NW_025197775.1:0-3371 GCF_004010195.1 Chiloscyllium plagiosum
CATACACACAGATGCATACACACACACACATGCACACATACACAGAGAGACGCGCGCGCATGCACACACACACACACAGATGCACACACACATACACACAGATGCATACACACACACACATGCACACATACACAGAGAGACGCACACACACAGACACACACACACATACACAGAGAGACGCGCGCATGCTAAAAACAGACACAGATGCACACAAAGAGACGCACACAGTCTAACACAGAGACACACACACAGTTGCACACACACACAGACAGACCCACAGTCTCTCACACATAGACACAGACATAGACACTGTTCTGGTTCACAGAGTCAGAGACCTCATGTTGGGTTGAAGGAGGCCATTCAGCCCTGTGTGACCATCCTAACTCCCTGAGCTAGCAGGCCACCTCACCCCCGGAGCCCCCACCTCTCCCCCTAACCTGGATGCCAGCTGCCAGGATCAGACAGAGCCCATTCCCCGTCCCCCACTCCCTGCTGCACTGTCACAGAGTGTCCCCACTCACTGCACTGTCACAGATTTTGACTGGAGGGGACTCGCTGAGGGGGATAGAAATCCAGGACCGAGAGGCTCTCTCTCGGCCAGTACGGCTGTGATGGACCCAATGGCCTTACCAGGAAAGGGAGGGGGTGTGTGGTTTGGCGTGTTGTAAACTCCGGGAATGGAGCACTCTTTTCCCGATTCCCCGAAGGGACGATGGGTGTTGGCCCTGCCAGAGCTCTTCAGCGATCGGAGAGGCCTACACGACAGGCCCCATTTCCTGGTCATAGTTGTCCGAACTAAATATCAGAAAATTAAACCAGACACGACTGGCCTTAAGGTCAACTCTGTGAGGTTCCACCGTGACCCTGCGATGGCAGGGCGGAGTGGGATGGTAATGGGATGAGGTGGGGAAGAGGTGAAGGAATGTGAACAATGTCAGGGATACAAGGTAGAGGACACTCCCCACTTAGGCCGATGGTGGAGTAGGCCCGACTGGAGCCACAATGGCCTCTTCCTGCTCCTGACCTTCCGAACCCTCCCCGGGCACTTGGACGGCAGCAGAAACCCGAGCTCCCTGTTCCACTAGAGACAGCTGGAAGGTTTCTGACCCTCGGGCATCGGTTGTAAACCGGTTTGGCCAAGGGAAGGGAATTCACACCCAGGTCTCAAAAGGAAGATAAGAGTGAGGCTCTGGAGTTCTTCCAGAGGGGCCAGGCCAGAGTCACAGCAAGGCAGGAGGCCATTCAGCCAGCTGTGTCTCTGCTAGCTCACTCATCACCACCTTCGAGCTCATAGTTTAACGTTTGCGTTATGTATAGACAGGGTGGTTAAGGCGGCGTTTGGCACGGCTTGCCTTCACCCCTCAGACCTTTGAGTTGAGATTGTACAGGACGTTGGGGAGGTCTCTTCTAAAGGACTGCGCCCAGTCCCTGTCACTCTGTTATCGGAAGGATATTATTAAATTGGGAGGGGGTTCGGAAGAGATTTACCAGGATGTTGTTGGGAATGGAGGGTTCATGTTATAGGGAGAGTCTGGGACTTTTTACACTGGAGCGTAGGAGGTTGAGAGGTGACCTGATAGAAGTTTATAAAATCATGGGGGGGGCAGAGATAGGGTTAATGGCAGGTGTCACTTCCCTCGGATGGGGTGGGGGGGCTTCAAGACTAGGGGGCAGATTTTTAAGGTGAGCGGAGAGAGATTTAAAAAAAGACACGAGGGGCAACTTCTTTTCCACTGAGGGTGGTTCACGTGTGAACTGAACTTCCTGAGGATGGGGGGTGCAACGTTGAAAAGACATTTGGATAAGTGAATGAACAGGAAAGACTTGGAGGGATGTGGGCCCGGAGCAGGCAGGTGGGGCTAGTTTAGTTTGGGATTACGGTCAGCAGGGACTGGTTGGGCCGAAGGGTCAGTTTCCCGGCTGTATGAGTCCGTGATTGGGACAGGCTGGGTATTTGGCAAGGCGGTGCAGGAAAGCAGAGTTGGAGGCCTGAGTAGGAGCGATGGACATTCAGCAGGGACCTCAGTTTGGGATTAGGGTCAGCAGGGACTGGTTGGGCCGAAGGGTCAGTTTCCCGGCTGTATGACTCCGTGATTTGGGACAGGCTGGGTATTTGGCAAGGCGGTGCAGGAAAGCAGAGTTGGAGGCCTGAGTAGGAGCGATGGACATTCAGCAGGGACCTCAGTGGGACCCAGCGGACGATGACAGATTCAGGAGCAGTGTTGGACTTCCTGAAAGGTCCAGGCTCGAGAATCGACACTGCATGGTTAAACACGAGAGATTTCGTGGAGAGATCGGGAGATTGGTGTTTTTCCCATCGTCCCCTGTCAACCCGACGTGTTTACAGCAAAGAAAAGCTGTTCTACAGATTCCTGAGCGGAATGATCGACGTGAAAGTGGAGGGAGGGGGTTAGAGAGCCGCTCATGTTCCAGGGGGAATACCGAGAAGGACGGAAAGGTTAGTGTGCGTGGACCGTCATTCCCCCACACCCTCCAACTTAGAGTCACACACCACACAGAAACAGACCCTTCGGTCCAACTAGTCCATAATCCCCAAACTAAACCCGTCCCACTTCCCTGTTCCTCACACACCGCACAGAAACAGACCCTTCGGTCCAACTAGTCCATAATCCCCAAACTAAACCGTCCCACTTCCCTGTTCCCTGAGTCATATCCCTCCAAACCTTTCCTGTTCACGTCCTGATCCAAATCTGGTTTAAATGTTGGAGCTGCCACTTCCTCTGCTCTTTTTAAAGTCATTCTCCCCTCATCTTAAAAACACAGCCCCTGTTCTTGAAGTCCCCGTCCTCGGGAAATGACCCCTACCCTATCCAAGCCCCCTTCATGATTTTATAAACCTCTGTAAGGTCACCTCTCAACCCCCGACGCTCCAGTGAAGCAAGTCCCAGCCCCCCCCCACTCCTTATAACTCAAACCCTCCAGCAACATCCTGATAAATCATTTCTGAGCCCCCTCCAGTTTAATAATATCCTTCCTATAACAAGGTGGCCAGAACTGGACACAGGGCTCCAGACAAGGCCTCACCAATGTCCTGTACAACCCCAACGTGACACCCCAACTCAAAGGACTGAGCGATGAAGGAAAGCGTGCTAAATGCCTACTTAACCGCCCCGTCCACTCAGAAGAGCGTTAATCTTAAGTAGGCACAAGAGCAGGCCATTTGGCCCCTCTAGTCTAATACCAGTCATTCACTAAGATCGTGGCTGATCTGATTACAGCCTTAAGTCTGTCTAATCCCTTCCCCTCCCAATAACTATTGACTCCTTGTCAATCCAGAATCCATCCCACCTTAAAAATACTCCATGGCCCCACCTCAAAACCTCTCATGAACCAAAAAAGCATCTCAGAGA
>NW_025197775.1:4084-5280 GCF_004010195.1 Chiloscyllium plagiosum
CACCTTAAACCTATGCCCCTCTAGTTCTGGACTCCCCCACCCCAGGGAAAAGACCTTGCCTATTTACCCTATCCATGCCCCCTCATAATTTTATAAACCCCTAGAAGGTCACTCCTCAGCCTTCGACGCTCCAGGGAAAACAGCCCCAGCCTATTCAACCTCTCCTGTAGCTCAGATCCTCCAACCCTGGCAACATCATTGTAAATGTTTTCTGAACCCTTTCAAGTTTCACAACATCTTTCCGATAGGAAGGAGACCAGAATTGCACGCAATATTCCAACAGTGGCCTAACCAATGTCCTGTACAGCCGCAACATGACCTCCCAACTCCTGTACTCAATACTCTGACCAATAAAGGAAAGCATACCAAACGCCTTCTTCACTATCCTATCTACCTGCGACTCCACTTTCAAGGAGCTATGAACCTGCACTCCGAGGTCTCTTTGTGGGACTAGATTGGGTTGGGATATCTGGGTCGGCATGGACAGGTTGGACCGAAGGGTCTGTTTCCATGCTGTACATCTCTATGGCTCTCTGCACATTTCCTCCTGATGTTCCCACTGACTAATAGGGGTGGGGGAGGTTGGCATACACCAAGGTGGTCATCATCCCCCCCCTTCTTATTTCTCAGTTCCGTCCAGATCGAAGATTTTGTTGAGGGTGTCTCTAAAGCAGTGTGCTTGCAGTGAACTCTCTGTCAGAGGCAAACCACTTACCTATCTCTCTCTCTCTCTCTCTCTCTGTGCAATGCCTTGAACATGATGGAACATCACAAGTTGTTTCACACGGGCTTGCCAAAGCCCAGTCAAAGTTGAGAGGGCAGGGTATTCCGAATGTTATAAGCAGTTCAGCATAGTCCTGGGCGATGGTTATCTTCCTCCTCTGTGGGCAACTGTGAAACACTGTTGACTCATTCTGTCATGCACACCTACCAGCAGGGGGAGTCTGTTCAGAACAAATACTCATTGGCTCGACAATGTATTCATCAATCGCCCCCCCCCCCCCGAGCCGCCATCTTGAACCATGTGTGGTGTAGGGACACCCCACACTGAGCCCTTAGAGAGAGAGTCCCAGGATTCTGACCCAGCGACACTGAAGGAACGGCTGATATTTTTCTGAGCTGGAGGAGAACTTGCAGGGGGTGGTGTTCCCATGTCCCTGCTGCCCCTTGTCCTTCCCGATGGAAGTGGCCGTGGG
>NW_025197776.1:0-3232 GCF_004010195.1 Chiloscyllium plagiosum
TGGCTCCTTTCCACTGAGGCTCTGCCCCAAACGCCAGGCAATTCACAGATTGAAAAAAAAAACACGTTAGTTACATTCTGAGAGTTAACAATGGTTGCCCATCTCCCCGCACCCCTTCTCCATACATCTTAAGCACAGGTATATCCACCTCAATCCAAAAACAAAAGGACAGCAGTAAAAAAAATGCCCCAGACAATAAGTAACTACCGATATACTAAATAATTCCAGTTTTACGTCAAGCAGTACGTATAAAGCCGATAACTACAAAAAAGGGGCAAAAAGTAGCATTGTTTGTAATGCTGTCCCTCCTGCCTTCACCCCGACTCGATTTCTTTAATTCAGAGAATTCGCAAAGTCCTTCGCCTTTTCTGCTGAATCAAAATGATATACCGTCCCTCCATGAGTGAAACGCAATACGGTCAGGGACCTCAAGGAATATTGTATGTTCATATCCCTTAATTTTCTCTTAACTTCATCAAATGCCCTTTTCTTAATCCAGGCTCCTCAGAAGTCCTGAAAATATATTATTCTTGAGCCTTTGTGCATTAAAGCCTGTGGATCTCTTCCCAGTCTTCTTGCTGTTTCAATTACTTCCTGTTTTTCTTTATAATGCAGGACGTGCACTCGGACCACGCGGGGCAGCGGGTCCGACCCGGACCTGCGCATTTCGATCCAGTGGGCCCGCTCCAAACTCAACAGGCCCGAGTCCAACTCCAGCCCCAGGAATCCAATAAGGTCTTCGCCTTCCTCACATTCCGGAAGACCCATGAGCTGTAAGATTTTTCTTCTACTTTAGTTTTCCAGGTCGTCCACCTGCTCCTGAAGGACCCGAACCTGGTCTTCCAGCGTTTCGATCCTTCCTCCTGAGACCTCCGCCACGGTCTCCGATGCCACGGTCCTCTCCTCCGCTGCCTATTCTCTTCGGGCCAACACTTGAATTTCCTGCTCCATGCTTTTCCAGCTTGGCAGATAGTAGTTCCACCGCTGCTTCAATCTTATCTCAGAGTTTGGCAAAAACCGAGAGTAACTGCTGCTGCCCCACTAAATCCAAAGGGACTGCCCTGGAAGTTTGAGCAATGGCTCCAGGCGCCCCCGATGCAGTAGGGGAGTGCCCTGCCTGCTGCACCCGTCGGCCCCTTTCCTTCATTTGCTTTCATTCTGGTATCTTGGATTTCCAAGAAAATGGTTTTAAGACCATTACAGAACAGCTACAGGGTCATACAGCACACAAACAGACCCTTCGGTCCAACTAGTCTATGCTCACTATGTTCTCAAACCCAACTAGTCCCATCTGCCAGTGATTGGTCCATATCCCTGTGAACCTTTCCTTTTTAAAGACATTTCCAAATGTCTTTTAAACATTGTCACTGTACCTTCATCCACTACTTCCTCTGGACACACATTCCACACACAAACCACTCTCTGTGAGAAAAAAGTGGAGCTCTTCATTTTTTTAAATCTTTCTCCTTTCCCCTTCAAAATTTGCTCCCTAATCTTGAAAGCCCCACCTTAGGGAAAGGACACCTGCCTTTCACCTCATCTGTACCCCTCATGATATTATAATCCTCGATAAGGTCACCTCTCAATCTCCTCTGCTCCAGTGAAAGAAATCTCTGTCTCTCCACCTGGCTGTAGGTATATTCATATTCAGTTATGATGTGTTCAATGTTGATGCAAGCTCAAAAGACCAAATGGCCAACTTCTGCTCCCAATTCTCTCACTCTGTGTCCGGACAGCATTGGGAGATTGGGAAAGGGGAGGGGATAGATATCTCGTTTGCTTTTATTTTTAAAATGCACATGATTCCCACAAATAAAAGCAACAGGTACAAGTACAGCACATGCAGTATTCCTCATTGCAGCTTCAAGGTTTTATGTCCTCTCCAGCACATTCGGCCTGTTTCCACACTGTAAGTAATCTAATCTAAAAGCTGCATTGTAAATTCATCCTGAATTTACATACTATATTTTTACTTCCAAAAATCAGATCTGCTCAACAGTATCCCAATGTCGTGGAAGATATCAATTTTCAGGTGCAGGTATCCAAAATTCAGAGAGGTGTCAGTTGTGACTGTTTTGCATTTCAGTCCCTGTCAGATCCTGAATCAGCACTTTCAGGAGAATTAGAATGGAGTGAGAACAGAGGGAGAGAGAGAGAGAGAGAGAGTGGTATGGTGCTTTCAGTTTTGTGGAATAACAAAAGAAAAGAATGTTCTGCAGAAAGTAGAATTGCTTGACTGACAGTGATGACTTTTTAAATCTCTTTTCAGAGTATTTGATCTGAAGATGAAGTTTCAAAATCAACACATGAAAGGCTTATGCCTGAACCATTGACTCTCCTGCTGCTCGGATGCTGCCTGACACGCAGTTTTCGACTCTGATTCTCCAGCATTTGTGAGTCACTCAATCCATCAGGACTGCAACAATTTTCAACTGTGATCCAATTGGTTCCTGTTTCAGTCAGTTTTCAGCATCAGTGGGACTGGAAGAGAGACCCTACTGTTGCAGCAACGCACTGAGTGTGGAGCCTGAAACAGTTATCTGGCCTGAAAAGTGGAATTCAAGGCAGGGAGGGGACATACACGCGTTTGTGTGCAATTGTAGCTTCAGCCATGGAGAAACCATGGAAGTGTGGCGACTGCGGGAAAGGCTTCCATGTCCTGTCTGCCCTGGAGACACATCGGCGCAGTCACACCAGGGAGAAGCCATTCTCCTGTCCTGAGTGCGGGAAGGCCTTCAGTGATTCCTCTGTCCTGCTGAGGCACCGGCGGGTTCACACAGGGGAGAGGCCCTTCAGCTGCCCCGATTGTGGGAAGGTGTTCACTCGCTCCTCCCACCTCGTGATTCACCGGCGGGTCCACACCGGTGAGAAGCCCTTCCACTGCCCCAAATGTGGGAAAGCCTTCAACGAATCCTCTGACCTGCTGGCCCACCGGCGGGTCCACACCGGCGAGAGGCCATTCACCTGCTCTGTCTGCGGGAAGTGCTTTACAAGCTCTTCCGACCTGCTGAAGCACCAGCGGGTCCACACTGGGGGAAGACCCTTCAGCTGCTCTGTGTGCGGGAAGGGCTTTACCCAGGCCTCTCACGTGCTGACACACCGGTGGGTCCACACTGGGGAGAGGCCGTTCACCTGCCTCGAGTGCGAGAAGGGCTTTGCTGTCTCCTCCACTCTACTGACGCACCAGCGGGTCCACACTGGGGAGAGGCCGTTTGCCTGCCCCGAGTGTGGG
>NW_025197776.1:4664-5280 GCF_004010195.1 Chiloscyllium plagiosum
TCCTTATGCCTGAAACATCGATTCTCCTGCGCCAAGGGTGCTGCCTGACCTGCGGTGCTTTTCCAGCACCACACTCTCAACTCTGATCTCCAGCATTTGCAGTCCTCACTTTTTCCTGGTTCATGTGGAAACTCAACACTGTCAGAGTTACAAAGAGATGCCAGTCATAGAGTACTATAGCACAGAGACAGGCCCTTCAGCCCAAACTGGTCCATGCTGACCAAAATGTTTGCCAACACTAACCTCATTTCCCTGCACTTGGCCTATATCCTTCTAAAGCTTTCCTGTTGTTAATGTACCTGCTTCAACCACTTCCACTGGCAGCTGTTTCCCCAGGCGAACTACACTCTGTAAATATTTTGCCCCACATCTTTTCTTCCATCTTTCTCCTCTCACCATAAAACGCGTCCTTGCTCTTGAAATCCTCCCCCTAGGGAAGAGACAGCTACCATTAAGCCAACACTATCCCTCATGGTTTGAAAATATTGCCTCTCAACTTCCTCTGCTCCAGTGGAAAAACATCCCAGCCTATCCAGCCTAAATTCTAATTTGATAATAACGGCAGTGATGATTTTGGCTGTCTGTGTGTCAAGGATCTCTCATTTCTAAGCCAATG
>NW_025197777.1:0-1064 GCF_004010195.1 Chiloscyllium plagiosum
AAATGTGGAAACTTGAGTAAGAAAGTGCAGAGACGTTTTACGAGTTTGTTCTGCGACTGGAGGGCAGGTCTTATGGAGAAAGTTAAAGGATCTAGGGCTGTTTTCATTGGAGTGAAGAAGGATATGTAATGTCTTCATAGAGGTATACAAGATGATGAGGTACATTGACAGAGGGGATAGACAGACACCTGACTATGGTGGAAATATCTACTGGAAGGGGATATAAATTTAAGGTGATTGGAGGAAGATTTATGGGAGATCTCGGAGGTCAACGTTTTGTTTCACAGAGAGTGGTGGCTGCGTGGAATGCACTGTCAGCAGTGGCAGTCGGATTAGATACATTTAGGGCATTTAAGCAAATCTTGGATAGGTACATAGAAGATAGTACAATGAAACATACTAATTTAGTCTAAACTCAGACGAGGATTAAAGCTCGCTATAACAATGTGGGGCTAAAGACCATGACTATTGTCTACCGTTTTAAGTTCGACAACAGACATCAGCGACTCTGTGTGCCATCTAGAGATTGACTTGGTGGACATGTTCAGTGAATCATTACAGTTGAGAGGAGACATCTTAGAAAATGCATTATTAAAACGAAACAATCAGAACTTTTATTCACCAATGCTCAGTGTTTTATATATTTTCATGTGAAGGTTGAAAGTTCAACGAGTTAACATTTTGTTTATAATAATAAATCAAACAATCCAGGGTTGTGAATATATATGCAATAAATGAAGAATGAAAAGTAAAGTGCCTATCTCAGAAATTACCCTGTAGAAAATGGGCATTGTGTGGGGGTGCAGAAATGTACACCATGAAGTTGGGTGTGGCCTTGTTCAATAAGATTGCTTGCATTCAACACCAGAGAGCTAAAATAGAGTTGATGGGAAACATATAGATTAAAAAATCGAAACAATCCATATCAAAGCCAAAAAGGCCTCATGATGCACAATGTCAGGATGGAAAAAACATACACCAAACCAACTCTGCAGCCTTGCACATCTTTGCATTCCAAGTGTCCATCTAAATATATGCTTCTCAATTGAATTTCTCAAACTTTG
>NW_025197777.1:4631-5281 GCF_004010195.1 Chiloscyllium plagiosum
CTTCAAGTAATGCAAATCTTTCAGTTTCTTAGTCGTGTCCATCTCTTAACAATATATGTCGCAGTAACAATGAGAAATTCCTGCAAAAAATGGATTTCAGGGACATTGCAACATCAAAAGACACACACAGACTCTAACACCAGAGAAAATATTGCCACGATCTGCAAATTCTCCAGGCTTGGTTATCATCTCCAGACCTTGTGGTGGCCCACAAATTCTGTAGTCTCATCGACTCTCAATATCCTTCACTATCTGTCTTACTCTTTCAGAATCTGTACCCTTTCCAATCAATCTCATCTCTTCCAGCTCACTTTCGCCTCCATTTCTGTAAAACCACGATGGATTTCTCTGTATCTCTCTACATTTCTGAAAGCTCATTCTGTTCCGAAAACACTCGCTGTTTCTTTGTTGCATGCTCCAGTCGCTACACTCAGTTTGCTGACTGTCATCTTTTACTGCTCTGCAACCCTGAGTCTCACTGTGTCATACATTGCAATCAACCAACCTTCCTTTTTTTCATCTTCTAAAAAAGTGCCCATCCTCATTCCATATGAAACCTTACATGGACATAACAATGTTCCCATTCAATGTAATCGTCTCCTAAGTTTCTCCAACTTTCCTCCTCTTTGTAACCTCCGCCGACAATGCAA
>NW_025197778.1:0-1261 GCF_004010195.1 Chiloscyllium plagiosum
ATGTCGGGTATATAATGTTCTGGGAGCTGTCACATCCAGACTGTTCTGGCAAATAAGAGTAAGAGAATGTTCTGGAAATATCAGGAAGAGAGTGTTCCAGACATACCCAGGGGAATGTCCGTGTTAGAATATTCCAGGAATTTCCAGTGGAGAATGGTCCGGGGAATTATGATGTCGAATGCTGCCGGGAATGTCGCGTTTACACTGTTCTGAGGCATGTTGTGTATCTAAAATTCGGGGCAATCTTTGTTACCGAATATTTCGGGAAAATCTGGTGTAACACGTGACAGGAAATGTCAGGTACCGAGTGCACAAGGGAGTGTCGTGGCCAGAATATTTCTGGGAAATACAAGTACAGAACTTCCTGGGGAATGTCAGGTGCAGAATATATGAGGGTGTGTCGGGTAGGGAATGTTCTGGAAATTACACGTGCAACATGATTCAGAGAGCGTTGGCTGCAGAACGCTCCGGAACGTCTTGGAGAATGTCGGGTACGCTGGGAAGCGTCAGTGAGAGTATTCTCCCAGAGTTTTGATACCTAATGTTCCCAGGTGTGTAGGGTTTTGGCTGTTCCGAGAATTATCAGTAAATAATCTGCCAGGAATGTTAGATGCAGAAATTTTGGGGTAATGTTGGATGTAGATTATCCCAGAGAATTTGTGGTGTAGAATTCTCCAGGGAAAATCAGTTACAGAATCTTCTGTAAATTCTATAAAATGTAGCCGAAATTGACTCGTTTAGAATGTTCCAGGGAATGTACGTACAGAATGTTATGAGGAATAGCAGTTACAGACTATTCCGGAAATGTCGCTGACAGAAAGTCCCGGGGAGTGGCAGATACAGAATAATTCGAGGTTTTCAGACATAAAACGTTCAGGTGAAGATCGGTTTTGGAATGTTCCAGAAATATCACCTAAATTATGGCCCGGGGAATACAGGGTACATGATTTCCTGGGGACTGTCAGGTAAAGAATGCTCCGTGGAATGTCAGGTACAGAATGTTCTGGGGAATGTTGCTGAGAGAATGTTCTGAGAATGTCGGGTATCCCATATTTCGGTCATTGTTAGCTGCAGTATGTTCAGAGGCGTGTCGAGTATAATATATAATGCGGAATGTCGGATAGCGAATGTTCTGGGAATGTCAGGTCGAAGAAGTTCTGAGGAATGTCTAGTATAAATGTTCCAGCTATTTTCACGTATAAAATGTGCTGTGGAATATTGTGTATAGAAAATTGTGGGAAACGATTTGCCAACCTGCCAA
>NW_025197778.1:2309-5281 GCF_004010195.1 Chiloscyllium plagiosum
TTGTGGGAACGGGGCAACTCCAACCATGTGGTGAGAACTACCCGGGGCGAAAATGAACAAGACTCCTCAGGAAAGACATGGTTATTACGTGAACTTCAAGAATAAGGTAGGAGATGCTCTGGCTACACCTGCATCACCGGCAGACAGTATGCTAAAAGAAACAGTGGACAGCCATTACGTTGACCCCTTCACAGGGCACCGTACTGATGGTCCCAAGGGAACTTGATCATGTGGGAGTCCTGCAAAATTGAAAAATTCACGACTGAACCAGGGACATCTCCCGGGGTCACAGTGTTCCCTCACAGGACACTGCCAACATGCTGCAGTGTCTCGCGATATTTTGCGACGTTGCCAAACTCCATCAGCCCCCTGGTCAATAGGAGACAGAGGGTGTAGTGGAAGGGAGTTTCTCAAAATGGAGACCTGTCACCAGTGGTGTTTCACAGGGATCCATGCTGGGACAACTGTTGTTTGAGATATATATGACATGGAGGAAGGAATCGGTTGCCTGATTAGCAAATTCGCAGATGATACAAAGATTGATGGAACAGAAGGTAGTGAAGGGGACTGTCAGAAAATACAGCTGAATATAGACAGATTGTAGTTATGGACAGAGAAATGGCAGATAAATTTCATTCCAGGCAAAAGCTAGTTAATGCATTTTGGAAGATCTTTTGAAGTGCGATGTATACAGTAAATTTGAAAAGTCCTGGCGAAAATTGACGTAGAGAGGGATCTGGGTGTACAGGTCCATTGTTTCCTGAATGTGGAAATGCAGGACAGTAAAGAGGTCAGGAAGGCATGTGGCATGCTTTCCTTATTAGACAGGGCAATGAGTACAATAGTTGGCAGGTCATGTTCCAGTTGTATAGGACGTTGGTTCAGACGCATTTGGAATACTGGAAAATGTCCTGGTTGTCACATTGCTGCAAGGATGTAGATGCTTTGGAGAGGCTGCAGAGCAGGTTCACTAGGATAGTGCCTTATATGGTGCACAATAGCTTTGAAGAGACGTTAAAAGGATTAGGATTATTTTCATGTGGAAGACGGAGGTGGAGGGGAGACCTGATTGAGGTCAATAAAATGATGACAGCTATTGAAAGTGTGAATAGCAATAAGCCTATTTCCCAGACTATGGAACTCAAATTGTAGGGGTCACGAGTTCAAATTGAGAGTGGAAAGGTTTAGGGGAGATATGTGTGGAAAGCTCTTTATGCAGTGAGTAGTGGGTTGCTGGAACACTTTGCCAGTGTATGTTTTAGAGGCGGAAACAATAGCGTCATTTACGATTTATCTGGACAGATACACGAATTGCAGGGAGTAAAGGGGTAGAGATCTTTCGGAAAGAGCTGGCAGGTTTAGACAGACGAGCTGGATTTGCACAGTCTTGGACGCCCGAAGGGCCTGTTCCTCTGCTGTGACTTTCTTCGTTCTTTGTTCTTTATTTATCTCTGAAATAAGTATAGTGCTTACCCCTGCGATGAAGCGTGGAAAACACGTGTTTAAATTATTTGCTTGTTCCCTTTGCAATTCTCCGGTCTCATCTTCTGAGTGTCCCATATCTACTATCCTCACTTTGTTTCTTCCAAGTGTCATACACTCATCTTGAATTACTTTTTCAAGGTACAGAAAAGCTCCTGCGGGCTTTTCATTATTTCCTCTCAGTTTACTTTCTTGATATGTTTTCTTCCTTTTTTTCAAACCTATCCTATGCTTTTCATTCCTAAAATAAAAATCCCATGTCTGGCCTACGCTAGTGCACACCAATCTGTGATTGAGTAGAATATATGACAGCCTTCGCCAACCATGGATGGTTCATCTTCTTTTCCAATCCTTCTTTTTGAAATCCATCAATCATTCCTGAGTGGATTGGCCATGGGAAATTGCCCGTAGTGTTAGGTAAGGGGCAAATGTAGGGGTATGGGTGGGTTGCGCTTCAGCGGGTCGGTGTGGACTTGTTGGGCCGAAGGGCCTGTTTCCACACTGTAATGTAATCTAAAAAAAATCTGCTTAAGTGTTTGCACCTGCGCAGCCACTGAGCTTCCCCTGGATTTATTTTCACATTCTGATTTAGATGAGATGTAAGACAGAAAGCTGCAGTTATAATTTCGGTTTGTTTTCAATCATTTGCATGAAGGAACACGTGATCAGCTGAGAGTGACAGAATTTTAGCGAGTTTTGAGTAGATTTGGAGCTCAGGTTAATCTTCTGGATGTCCGTTTTGTCGGTGAGCTGGGAGTTTATTTCCAACCGTTTCGTCACTGCACTAGGTATCATATTGAGTGGGCCTCAGGCTAAGCAGTGTAAATGATTTCTGCTTTCTATTTATATGTTTGGATTTCTTTGGGTTGATGATGGCATTTCCTGTGGTGATATCATTTCCTGTTCTTTTTCTCAGGGTTTAGAAGATGGGGTGTGACTCGATCTTTTTTGTTGATAGGGTTCTGGTTAGAATGCCATGCGTATAGAGATTCTCGTGTGTGTCTCTGTTCAGCTTGTCCAAAGATGGGTGTGTTGCCTCAGTGAAGTGGTATCCTTCCTTATCTCTACTGAAGGATGCTAGTGAGATAGGGTCATGTCGTTTTGTGGCTTGTTGTTGTTAATGTATCCTGGCGGCTACTTTCTGCCTGTTTGTCCAACGTCGTTTTTTTACAGTTCTTGCACGGTATTTTTGTAAATGACGGTAGTTTTGCTTGTTGTCTGTATATGGTCGTTCAAGTTCATTAGCTGCTGTTTTTGTGTGTTGGTGGGTTTGTGGGATTGGAATCATGTGCACTGCTTCTCCTGAGTCCAACTGGAGATTTTACCTAGTAGGATGACGAACTGTCTGGAAATGAACCTCCCTGTTCAGCGAGCAAACCTACATGCAGTGACTGAATTGTTCCACTTTCTCCCTCTTTCTTATTTCCGGTAGATGATGCCACATTTTACTGGGAAGTTTCCGACAACATCTTCTTTCTGTCAACGAGAAA
>NW_025197779.1:0-5282 GCF_004010195.1 Chiloscyllium plagiosum
TGTGTGTGAGTACAATTCTGTGATTTTTGTGCTGGCGCACTTGTTTTTCTGACTGAAACCCTTATGTTTTTCAATGATGTCTGCCATAGGCTGTGCAATGGTTTCAGAAATACCAAATGGAGTGATTTCATCGCTTTAAACACCACACAGTCAGACCTGCCCATGGCCCCACACGCACGCTGATAAAGTAATATCGTGTGATGTAGATCGGAGTAAATTAAAGCTCGATAGAGTTTTTGCAATTCGATAAACTTGTCAATCTTGGCGTAGTAAGCCTGATAAATTGCAGACAAGAATTGAAGCGAAATCACTTAATACAGAGAACTGTTCCCTGTCAGGCTTCCAGACTCATTCCAAGAGAACTGAACAGTGTCCGCAGCCCCTCAGTCCTACAGGTGATGTCATATTCCTGAAGGGACTGACTACACCTTCATTTCCAAGAAGGCGATTCGATATGTGACCTAAACGCCAGGATTGAAAAGAATGTTTCTCGTTCTTATAGTGGTTAGTAACCCGATCTGTAAGGTGGTAATCAAGATTCAATTCCCTGAACAGGCAAATGAAATGATTTCATTAAAACAATGAAAACAGCGACATTGGAATTAAATTTTGATCTGGAAATCTTGCCCACAACGATTGCCCACTGGCGACAGACACGGGATGTTTCTGTTTGAATCAAACATAGCAGGCCGAAACAATAGCCTGAGAGGAAGGATACGCCGCTTCAAATTCCAGGGGACAATTCCATGAGCGTTTTCCCACTTGCCTGAATCGGAATTTCTGGAAATCCAATGAGCTACTCACTTGAATTCGCGACCATTTGTTGGAGCACGATTGGATTGAACCGAGAGTCACCGCCATTTCGAGTTAATGTTGAGCAATCGGGCAGAATTCACGCATAATCTGACAGTTATCGAGTATCTAATAAACAGTGACAGGGACATGATAGAGTAAACCAATTGTAACGTCTGCTGCCACTTTTTTTCTTTTTATTTATGTTTAGATGGTAAGCGTTCATTATCCTGTTACTTACAGACCCAAATTCAGTTCCTTCACTCTTTCATTCGTATTAAATTATTGGAGAAAGCATTCCAAGTCCCAACCTGAAAAAGAGTTAAATACATGGACATAATCCGTCAGGAGTGCAAAGAATAACAGGGACCCTGAGCACTGAGTGAATTTTAACCTCGTGTACAAAACCAGAGACTTTGAAATAAATTCTATCATACGCACTGACAGCTGGTAAGATTCAGAGACAGAATGAATCCCGCAATGAGTGCATGTCCAGAAACAGAATCCCACACTCCTAGGCATTCATGAATCTGACAGTGAGAGGCGGGGAGAAATCCTTAGTCAAGTACAGAAGCAAGCACTGGATAATACATGAGGAACTCTATATTCGCTTGCACTACCTGAGATTGACAGAAATGGGCATAACCTGCTGCACTTATCAACGCACAAGACAGTTTGCACGAATGCCAAACAAAATCCGTCGAATTAATGTCTGAATCTCTACTTTTCGATTGTAATAGAGTTCAGACATCGAAGGTAAAATAGTATTTAACTATATTACAACTTGTCCTTCACTGTAAAAAGAGTCCCAGAGAGCTTTGGCCATCCCAGTCTTTGACAAAAAGGCCGAATTTACGTCATCAATTAATATGTGCATGCGCTTCTCTACTTTGTAATCTGCATTGTTAATGACAGCGAGGACATTCATTGCCCGGAATTTAGGACTCTGGCAGAATTGTTCAAGTTTACATTTGATTTCAGTATTACAGAAAGAAGCCAGTTTGACCTTAGTCTGTGTGGATATATTTATTCTATTGCTGAAAGTATCAGAGGGAAGCAGAATAAATTTAAAGAAACTGTAAAGGACTCTTTCCCTTGTTAAACGGTTGCAAATTTAGTCCACCAGGTTTTTTCAGAGATGTAACAACATTTCTGACGGATTTCTTAGAACGTAACTGATATTACATGAGACAATGTAATTCACAATCAGAAGTGAGAGCTCGTCCAGTCAGTTCACTGTGACAAAAATTTTCAGAGAGCGACAGAATACAATAAAATAAGAAACTTGAACGTTCATAGGAGACGTGATGGGCAGGTTTGCAAAAAAGAATGAGATAGGATTCTGTAATGCACAGGCAGGGATAGTGGTGGAGGCAGTAACGATTCGGGTACTAAGGAGACGTTGAGATAAACACATGAATATGTAAGGAATGGAGAGATATGAAGCAAGGACAGGCATAAGGGATTAGTTCCGCTTAGTGTCATGTTTGGCACAACATTATGGGCTGATGGGCCCATTAGTGTGATGTGCAGTTCTGTGTCCTGTATCAGTGGTAACAACAATGGAGCAGATGGAATCAAACTTACTGACAGAGCAGATCAGTGCAACACTCAGTCGTGTTGGTCTGGAGTCACATGTAAGGACGAGCAAGTCAGTGGAAAATACGGTGGTATGGTTCTGGTGGCAGATGTAGAGACAGAGTATGCCATTTGTACGCACAGTGCTGTGTGTCTAGCGTCATAGAATGACACAGTTAAAAAACAGAATCTTTGCTCCAACTCGACCATGCCGAAACGATATCCGAAATTTATCGAACCCCATTTGGAAGCATTGCCTCAAATCACTCTAATTGCTTCCTATTCAAATATTATAATTGTTGTAGTATTTTGCACTTACTCTGGCAGTTCATTTCATGCATGTGCCATCCTCTAGGCGAAAGGAAGTTGCCCCTCAGGTCTCGTTTAAATCGTTCCCCTCTCGGCCTGAAACAGAGGCTCGTTCCTTTGGTCTCCCTTACCGTGGAGAAAAGATAATACTTTGCACCTTATCCATGCTCATCATGATGTTTTAAAAAATTATAAGGTCACCCATCAGCTCTCGGGAACAGGAAGAATCAGCCAAACGTGACGATATCCTTATAAATCCTTTGTGGTACCCACAGAGCTGTGGGTCTGGACTTACATACAGAGACAGATCAGACGAGTCGTAACTGCAGTTCTGTGGGCTGGAGTCACGTTTAAATTCACAGCTGGTCAGTGGTAACCAGAGTGCTGTGCGTCTATTGTCAAATGTAGAGAGAGAGCAGGTCAATGGTAGCCACAGGGCTGTGGGTCTGGATTCACGTACGGAAACAACTTAAGACAGTGGTAATCACCATGTTCAGCGTCTGGAGTCACGTGCAGAAACAGAGGCAATCATTTCTAAGCATAGTTTTGTTTCCCTATGTTACTTATTGAGACAGAACTGGTCAATCGTGCACTCAGTGCTATGGCCCTGTAGTCACAGAGCAGGTCAATCATAACCACAGTGCTGTGAGTCTGAAGTCACCTGTACAGACAGCGCCGGTGTGTACTGACCACATTGCTGTGGATCTGATTCAAGTACAGGTACAGTGCAGATGAGTGGTAACCAAAGAGCTGTGTTTTGGGGCTTATACGTAGAGAAGCAGCAAGTCACTGGAAACCACAGTGCGGTGTGGCTTGACTCGCATTTAGAGACAGTGCAGTTCATAAATAACAACTATGCACTCCTTCTGATGTCACACGTAGAGCCAGAGTCGAATCGTGGTACCCACAGTTACTACTCTGTGGGTTCAGAGACACAGATGCAAAGCACATAGTGATAATGACGATACCGTGGGTCTGGATACCAGTGCTGAGCAGTTCAGTGGTAATCACCGTGCTGTGGGTCTGGAGATGATACAGGGAAGATCGGTATATTGACAGTGCTGTTGGTCTGGAGTCAGATTATTGATAGAGCAGATTAGTGATATACAGAGTGTCATGGATCTGGAGTCACATACAGATTGTGCAGTTGACTGATAACCACAGGGCTTTTGGTTTGGAGTCAAATGCAGAGTGAAACTAGGTCAGGGGAAACCATTGTGCCGTTGTTCTGGAAGGAGATATTGAGACAGAGTAGCTCAGTCGTACCCATAGTGACGTCGGCATGCAGTCATCTTTCATAGAAACGTACAACAAAGAAACAGAACCTTTTGTCACCCATGGCGACCAGATATCCTAAAGTTATCGAATCACATGCACCAATATTTGGTTCATATCCCTCCAAATCTTTCTTATTTAAAATCTCACTCAGATGTCTTTTACTTGTAGTAATTGTAGCAGACCCCAACACTTGCTCCGCCAGTTCATTTCATGGTTGCACGACACTGTGAGTGAAAAAGGAATTGCCCATTTTATGTCTATCCCCTCACACTGAAGAGCATGCCATATAGATTTGGCCTCCAATAACCTGGGGGAAAGTCATGAACTATTCACCATACCCATGCCTTTCATGTTTTTATAAACTTCTGTAAGGTTCCCGCGAAGCTTCTGATGCCCCAGAGATAAAAAAAACAACATCAGTGCCGCTGTGTGTCTGGAGTCACATGCAAAAGGAGAAAGTAGTATTGATAACCACAATGTTGTGGGTGTGTAGTGGCGTATACAGACACGGAACGTCAGTGGTAATTGCAGTGCTGGGAGACGGTATAGTGGGTAGTAAACACAATGCTGCCGGTCTGGAGTCAATTGCTGACAGATATCCGTCCCTCAAGCGTACTCGGGGAGTCTGAGGAAGTTTTCCACAATGACCTTCAGTAGTTTACCATGAAGCAACTATTCCTTCCACAATTAAAATAAATCCAAATTTGTCCTTCTGTCTTGATGCCATTCGAATCTACATCTCATAAGGTTTTAAGTCGAATGTCTGGAGAAGCTAAGCATGTTTTGTTTGTTCCCTTCAACAATCTGATGTGTTACTTATTACAAGAAGATATGTCACTCGTTTTGTCACCAGGGCTTTTAGATCGATAACACAGATCCTACAAGGGAGTGAATGAATGTAAACAGGATTTATAGGGGGCTTTTTGCAGAAAATAATCAAGGCAGCAGAAGCAATGCAGGCTTCAACTCGGGAGCATGAGGGCACAGAGGTGCTGCTGCGATTTCACAACACTCTGCTAACACACGATTTGGACTACTGTGAGCAGATATGTGAACCGGATCTCAGAACGGTGATATTGACATTGGAGCAAGTAAATTGTAGGCTGACAAGAATGATGTCTGCTCTTCATGGGTTGTTTTATCAGGAGGCCCGCATTCTCTTGAATTTAGAAGGTCAAGGGGTGACCTAATTGTTGTGTTCAATAGGTGATCAGTAAACGACAATGTACACAAAAATAATGTAATGTAGGGCCATCGAGTCCATGTCGACCCTCTCAAGGACATCCCGATTTGACGATATCCTCATTCTCTCCCTTTAAATTTGC
>NW_025197780.1:0-1493 GCF_004010195.1 Chiloscyllium plagiosum
ATCGTTGATCTGTTGAGGAGGGACTGTGCTTGAGTAACATTAAATGTGTTATATTTGGGAAACCGTTTCTGGTTTCTACATTGTTCTTGCAATGTTAACATGGTTGGTGACAGTGAACCGCTCCAGGTTCCCCATTCATTGCAATCAGCATGCGAGTTTAAATTTCATAAAGCCTATTATAAAGTGAAAGACAAATCACAAAGGTTTTAGAAATGAAGGGAAAACAGACACCTTCGGGCGCCATTTTTACTTAAAAGTAATAATTAAGGATTAATCTAATCCATGCTTTACAATCCAAATTCAAAACGCCACTATCTAGTTCAATCACAAGGTCTGTCTCTAAACAGTTTACAAGTCATAGAGAAATATAAATAGAATTTCAAAAGTCTAATGTTATAATAGTTCTTGCTCTTGAGCAAAAATGCCATGACTGTGTTATAATTGATCAAGAAACACCTTTCAATTCCGCTGTACACTACATACATATTTTTCTGGCTGGAAAAGATCAATGGCAAAAACCATTTGGAAATTCTGCTCAATTCTATGAAGAACAGGTCCGTTTCACTGCTTTGATCAGTTTCACACGTAACTTGAGTTAATTAATTGTTATGTCCCTGATTAAACTGGATTTACAGGATAAAAATAAAACATTAACTGAATTATATAATCTGCACAGTGCTTTAGGTGTTCCCAATCTGTGCATTTTAAATAAATAGTTACATTTTACAATAGTTACATTTTACAACACAATATCAACTGAGGAGTCATTTGTTCGGAAACAACTGCTATAGTGAATTATGTGACCAAGGCCAAATTTCGAATTAATTAAAATAATCCACTCATGACCTCGCAGGGCAGCATGGTGTCTCAGTGGTTGGCACTTCTGCCTCACAGAGCCAGGGTCCCAAATTCGATTCCACCCTCGGGTGACTGCCTGTGTGGAGTTAGCACATTCTCCCTGTGTCTGCGTGGGTTTCCTTCGGGCGCTCTGGTTTCCTACCACAGTCAAAAAGATGTGCAGGTCAGGTGATTGGCTGTGTTAAATTGCACACAGTGTTCAGGGATGTGTCGGTTAGGGTGCATTAGTCAGGGGTAAATATAAATTAGGGGGAATGGGTCTGGCTGGGCTACTTACTGTCCAGAGGGTCAGTGTGGAATTCTTGGGCCAAATGGCCTGTTTCTATACTGTAGGAACCTTACTCTTAAAACCATGGGAGTGCTTGCTGCAAACGCAGAGAATCCATATTAAATCGATGTGTTCAGACGGATGCAGAGTACACAAATTTGCAGAAGACATGAACTAGAGGATAACAGAGCACATTGTTTATTCAGAAACTTAAAATAGAGTAATATTTATTTTAATAAATATACTTGACCGATTTATTGCAATGTAGCGATCGGAAGGAATCTGCTCACATTAGTTAAGTGTGACAATCATTTAGATTAGATTTCCTGCAGTATGTATCGGGCCATTTGGCCCAACAAGTCCACAC
>NW_025197780.1:2433-5282 GCF_004010195.1 Chiloscyllium plagiosum
GCAACAAGAGATATTTGATTGAGAGAGGCAGAGGGAAATATGCTGTATATTTTCTTTGTGCCTCAGTTATGCAGGACATATTCCGTGGCACAATGTAGAATCAGAATTTTTTTGCATCTTATTATTTGAAAACCTATTATCAGCTTTTAATGTCACTGGCAATTGTCATATTACACTTCAAAACATTTTAATCTTTTCCAAACTAAGTCGACCGTCTGGTGCAGCAACATTCACAGGGGAAAGAGGAAGGGAGTTCTAGGTTGGAATCCAGTGACAGTGAATTGATGGCAATGTAATTCCTAGATTTATTCCTCTGTAGATCCCATAGAGTTTGAACAATTTGGAGCTGCTGTCAAAGCATTCTTGGATAAATGTTGAAATATTACTTTCATTGTACGAAAATTCTGGAACAATCCCTGGTTGTTGGAAGGTGACAATAACTAACATGGTTTATGTATTGTCAAAACAGGTAGGCTGTGTTCTCCGTGATAGTGTCAAGCTCATTGTGTTCAGGTCTGTTGTGATGTTGTAGTAGAGTCCCTGATTCTGTGCCAGGTGGCCTGTGTTCACTTACAATATGTTAGAGAGGTATGTAACACAATCTCTTATCAGGTTACTTCAGTGCAAGAAAGCAGATTGACATGTCTGGGTGTTTGTTGGAATTCCACTCACAGAGGCCAATGAAATCTATTCAATCGCTGTCCTGACTTGTGTCTCTTAGATATTAAACAGAATTTTGGTGGTTAGCAGCTTTTTCCAGATCAATGTTTGTTCACAAGCTTTTGGGTATCGCTAGATGGGGTTAATGGAGTAAGTGCTCAAAGAAATCCCAGCTTTTGACTTGCTGTTCTAACAATATCATTTATAGCTAATCCAGAATGAATCATTTTCGAAGCATATTTGATGAGATTATGCTTAGGCTGTTTTACTTGATATTAAACCAGTGCTGGAGCTGAATTTGATTGTTCAGTACGGTGGGAGTTCCGCTGAATCCAACACTTGCTGCAGATGGTGAAAGCTTTTCAGTTGGTCTTCAATTGCTATCTCAGTCCATCCAGTACCTCTGCTAAGAATTCTTTTTCCAACAGGAGTCAAGCCAATGTAATCACTGTTTATCTCAACAGGTGTGAGCTCTTGTGCCAAAAACATGAAAACAATTTGGTGAAGAGGGGGTCTCTGGATGCGATAGGTTAACCTTGCCTTCTCTCCACAGGAGCTGCCAGACCTGCTGAGTTTCTTCAGAAATTTCTGTCTTTATTTTGGTTTTCTAGCATTTAAAGTTTGTTGTTTCATTTAAAAATGTTATGTTCGATGAAGCACGTTCTTCAGAGAAAAGATGCATTTGAACAAATTGCGAATGTTCAGAGATATTAAATATCAGAGAATCATTGAATTGGAGCGCCCTGATCTCGAGCTGTAGTTTCACAAGAAACCAATATGAAGTAACAGCACACTCCAGAGCGCAGTGGCTGCTGTAATTGGGTGGAAGTTATTTTGATCACTCAAATAGAGAATGTCAATGATCCTGTTCCAAATAATCAACAGAAGTTTTTCCTAAAGCATGTGTGAAACAATTAATTTGTTGAAATATTTTAATAAAAAGTGTTCACCGCCAGTGCTAGCTTAATGAATGACACAATGATAGGAAGGTCGGAGCAAGAGGAAGGCACTCAGCCCCTCGAGCTGTTCCACCACTTACTTCGATCATGGAGCATCTGTGAGCTAAATCCACAGGTCTCCCTTTGGCTAAAACTCTTCAACACCTTTGATTAACAAGCAAAAACTATCCCAGATTTACTGATTCGACTGCCCATAACAAAGAGAGACACCATTTCTGAAAGACATTCCTGTGAGTACTGTGACACAATGAGGCTGGAATTAATTGCTCATGAAAGTAAACTTTAAATCTCTGACAATTTCCAATTGAAACATCCCAATCATCATATTTCTTTAATTTAACACTATACTTCCCTGGAATAAAGAAATGTAATGTGTATTGCCTTGCTAAAAACGCGGGAAGCTTCCTTCCTATTGTATGATTAAGAAAGAGCTCTGTTCATTCAGTGAAAACACAGTCAAATCACACAAAACGAAATCATGTCATCTTGTGGAGACACACAAGTGCCTCAAATAATTTTCAATTCTTCCAGTGGTTGTTTGAATCTCTAGACAGGTGTGGAAGTGTCAGACTTTTTATATCGCCTTGAGAAACCAGTTATCATCAGTCTATTTGAATTGCTGAAGTTTGTGTGGTATTAGCACATTCACAGCGCTGTTAGGAAGTGAGTCCCATGGCTGTGATCAAGGAAGAGGAAACGGGCAGGGAAATAGTTAAGAGTCAAGTTGAAGTCTAATTTGGAGGAGAGCTTTCAGGTGAAGCATTTACATGCATGTGCGCCCTTATCCTCAAGGATCACAGTTTTGGAACATGCATGCAAAATGGAAGCTGAAGAAGGCCCCACGGCCCCTCTAGAAGGCTATTCCATTCATGGGATCATCATTAATCTTGCTGCTCACCAGTCTTCCCAACACACCGATAACATTGAACCTGATTGTTTACTGTTCAGCAAAAGGATGGTGGAACTTTGGAATTCTCCACCACAGAAATTGATTCAGGACAAAATCTTAGATGATTTCAATAAGGAGATAGATTCCTTCAATCCTTAAAAAATGCTCCGGATATGTGGGAGAAAGGCAAACAGGGTACAATATTGGTTGAAAGCCATGAAAACATTGAATGGGACATGGTTTGTAAGTTTGCATGTAACGCCAACATTGGTGGTATAATTGGCAGTGAAAGTTATCTGAACGTACACTGAGATCTTGATCAGCTGGGCCAATGGGCTGAG
>NW_025197781.1:0-5282 GCF_004010195.1 Chiloscyllium plagiosum
AGCAGAGTGTAGAGCTCAGAGTTCTACAGCATGGAGCTGCCCGGGGTAAGTCTCAGCAACAACCACTGCATCTTTCTCCAAATGTACATTGCGAAGGCACAACAGGCAGGGGACATATTTTTGAAGGGAAAGTGAGGTCTGCAGATGCTGGAGATCAAAGTTGAAACTTTATTGCTGGAACAGCACAGCAGGTCAGGCAGCATCCAGGGAACAGGAGATTCGACGTTTCGGGCACAGGCCCTTCTTCAGGAAGGACAAGAACTTGGGGGTGACTGAGTGTTGCAGGATTCCTGAAGAAGGGCCTGTGCCCGAAACGTCGAATCTCCTGTTCCCTGGATGCTGCCTGACCTGCTGTGCTGTTCCAGCAATAAAGTTTCAACATATTTTTGAAGTAATTCTTCGAATTGACTGTCATAAGAAATTGCTTACAAAAGATTTAGTGTCCTGTTTATATCCTTGAGCCGATGTTTGGATGAGACGAACTGGGAAGTCTGAAGTTCAGATTCTCAGAATTTATAGTGGTAGATTAAATACCAAGTTGTTTCTGCCATAATATAACTGTAGATAACTGTTTTAGTGAGCACGGTTATTCATGGATATGGGCCAAAGGCAAGTGTATGGGGTCAGACCACAGATCAGCCATGGTCTCATTGGATGATTAGTTTCATTTGCATTCTATCATCCACAACTAAAACGGAATTAGGCGAAGCAGATGGAATATGCACATTATTAAATTGGTAAAAAATGTTATGAGTCGGTATTATTGAGGATTCTGACGATGAGATACTGCTACATTTGGCTAAGGTTATTTCTGAATCTTAGATCCTACCAAAATAAATTTTGAGCCCATGCACATGACATACTTTATCAGATTTCGTTCTATATTGCATCCTTATTGAATAGCTTGCCTCAATCAGTTTCTTTTCGATTTGATAAGGCCCACTAACGCTTGCTTTTAAAGCCTCCCCTACCCCTGGGACTAATAGTAATACTTTATCTCCGCTAATGGGATTGTGAATGCTTGGTTTGTTTTGTCTGGAATCTCGTGGATTCATCCATTGTCATCATCAAATTCCGACTCACACTTTTTGTTTTGGGTAGGGGCCCAACAAAACCAATTCGCAACACTTGTGAAATTTTCCTGCAATGCGGGAATGGGTATTAAGGGTCCTGGTATTATCACTGCCTGAGGTTTTCCAATTACATATGACTTTCCGTCTCATAAAGATGCTTTTTTATTTTGGTATGAGCTTTCCTTACTCCCAAATGACCTCCTACTGATGGTTCATCTGCTACCTGGAACCCTTCCTTTCTATAACCCACCAATAATACAATTAGTGACCTTCTGCCCATTTCACATCTGCATGAATACACAATTTTCTCCAATTCTTCATCAAGGTGTCAGTAGCCATCACACTCAACTGTGATCCAGCTCTATCATTAACAAGAATAAACTGTTTTTTCTCCATTACTACTGCCACTACTTCACTTTTCCCCGGACTCTCCAATCTCACTTTACATAACAGAGCGTTGCTCTCTCACAATGAATTCCATATATTACTATCTTTTTCTGAAAATAATCCTTCTGAATTATTTTCTCATCTCTCACCATCAAAGACTAACTTGCTTCCGTACACATTTAAAATTTAATTTCTTTAACTGCTCCTTCTGACCCACCTTACCCACAAAAGTAAATTCTTGAAAGAGATCTGGCACTTCCTTCTCAAACAGCTCCTGACCAGCTCTGCATTCTTTTGGTCCTTTTAACCTTCCACTGTACTTCCCTTTACCACTTAACAAAACTCATTGGCATACCTTGTTTTCCCACAGCTTTTTTTTCGAACCCACCAATTCTGTGACTTCATGTGGTCTACTTTATTACAGTGAAAGGAACTGAGCTTTTTAATTCTCTTTCTCCCTCAGAACTTTCCATTTTATCCTGTAGTAAATTATCTTTACTATCTTTAATGAGGTCTCCTGTTCCCTTATCACCCGAGGATTTCTCTTTTCAAAAATATCTATCCCTCACAGATTAAAACTGAATTTGGAAACCAATCTTTGATTCATGAACCAACTCATAACCATCAGCCATTTCAGCTGCTCATCTTGCAATCGATAACTTTCTGTTCTTCCACGTGCATTCTCAGCTCCTCAGGAAGTGAATTTTTGAAATTCTCCAAAATAGACGTCTCTCAGCATTATATATTTGATCTGTTTTCAATGCTATTATGCATCTATCAAAATTACTTTGTTTGATCCTTTCAAATTCAATGCATGTTTGACCAGGTTCGTTGTCTGTAGACTTCTGGTACTAGCTCATGTACACTGAAGACGGATCTTTTCACCTCATACTCTCCAGATACCAGATCTGATCGTGATGCAAATGCCTCACTGGGTGTATCTACCAACATTGCTTGAATCCATAATACCCAAATAAAAAGACAGGGTTGATAAAGCTAAACCATTTCCACTGGTTAGAGATTCAAGAAGTAGGGAGCATTGACTGAGAATTGGATCCAGACCAGGTAAGGACTGGAGAGATATTAGGAAGCATTTCTACACACAAAGAGAGGTTGATGTTTGGAACTCTCTTCCACAATGCCAGTGGATGCTGGATCAGTTGTTCATGTTAAATGTGAGCTAGATAACATTTTGTTATGCAAATGTGTTAAAGGGATATAGGCCAAAGGTTGGTGTGTGGAGTTAGGCCACGGTCCAACAGGCTCGAGGGGATGCACAGCCAACTCCTTTTTATATTCCTCACTGGATATGGGCGACACTGGCTTATATGAGATTAATTGCCCATCCCTAATTGCCCCGAAGTGTTTGGAGTCACGCGTCGGCCAGACCAGATAAGGACAATGGTTTCTGTCCCAAAAGAGCATTAATGAACCAAACTGATATTTTCCCAAAAGAATCGTTGTTAATCTTTTGATTTCATACACTTTGTTAGTTGGGTTTGAATTCCAATTGGTGGAATTCAATCCCGGGTCCCCAGAAAATGACCTGCGTTTCTAGATTAATAGTCTAGTGACGACATCGTTGCAACATGCTCCCACCCTCGGCCCACCCCGTAAGCTAAGACTCTGTAAATTGTAATTCTGTAGAGGTACCTGAAGGTGTCTTTTGGATTGATAATAACTGATTAACTTTACATTGGTATACTATTCACTTTGAATTGAATTTAATATCCTTTTAAAAATTAACGCGAAACTGTCTGTGTGGAGTTTGCACATTCTCCCCGTGTCTGCGTGAGTTTCCTCCGGGTGCTCTGGTTTCCTCCCACAGTCCAAAGATGTGCAGGTCAGGTGAATTGGCCATGGTAAGTTGCCCGTAGTGTTAGGTGAAGGGGTAAATGTAGGAGAATGGGTCTGGGTGGGTTGCTCTTCGTAGGGTTGGTGTGGACTTGTTGGGCCGAAGGGCCTGTTTCCACACTTTAAGCAATCTAATCTAAAATAAAATATATTCTTTTTGCATTTAGTATGTTTGCCTGTGGATGAGTAATTGTGTTCTCTCTGCCTTTTTAGTTGTGCATATATAATTATAGTTTATAGAGTCATAGAATTGTATAGAATAGAAATAGATCCTTCAGTCCAACTCATGGGCAGCAAACAGGTATCCTAAACTGATCTATTCCCATTTGTCAGCATTTGGCCCATATCCCACTAAACCCTTCCAATTCAAATACCCATCCAGATCACCACCTCCTCTGGCTCATTCCTACATGTACCCTCCTCTCTATGAAAATGTTGCCCTTTCGGTCCTTTTTAAGTCTTTCCGCTCTCAACATAAACATATATCTGCTCACTCCCCCAGCTGAGGAAAAAACCATGACTATTTCCCATCTCCATGCCTCTCATGGCTTTATTAGCCTCGATAAGGTCACCCAGAAAGAAAGGTGGAAGTCATTGCTTTAAACTGTTGCTGAAAAAATGTGTAACTGGGAGAAGAACCACAATTGTGTTAGCTTTTAAACAATTGCCTCCCCGCAACCACCAACTCCCTACCCCATCCCGCTGAGGAAATTGAAAACTGTTGCTTGGCGATCCTAACGCAGAAGTTCTGTTTGAGGATTCTCCCGATTGGTACTTCCTCCAGAGAGGCCACATTAAGGCCTTTACCACAGACCGTCCTCAATGGGCCCATCAAATTGATTCATCCCATGGCTGACCATTTCCAAACGTGTAAAGACCTGAATTTACTTCCTCGATAATGATTGCATTTTGTGTCAACATTGTTATCTTCGAAAAGGAAAGCTATGCACCTTTTAGGGACAGTGACCACAGCACTGTTCAGGTGCACCTTTTAGGGACAGTGACCATAGCATTGTTCAGGTGCAGGGAATATGAAACTTCTGTCCAACTATAGACCTGGTTAGTGGGTAACTTCAAATGGAGCCTTCATATTAGAGCTATGATACTCATCTACCTGACAATGGACAATTCCCTTATGTCCTGTACAGAAGATAAATCCAACCCATCCCTGATCAGTAAAGTGATTGAAAGCTACAAGAATGATATTGAGCAGCAACTGCTCCCTGATACACAGTCTGATGCTGAACGGGGGACTCAGCTCCTATCGTGCCCAACTTGTGAAGGGAACTGGGTCACCAGATTGTCTCTACATGTTGGTTTGCATTTGCAGCATAATGTAACCCTCACACTCAGGGAGAGAGTAAACACGAAACATCACAGCAAGCTCCCTCCAGGGGGAGGCCGTACAGATGTAATAGAAGGCAGTCCCAGGAAACCCAACCTTGGAAACAATCCTTGAATTATTTCCATGTGAATGCAGAAACAAGAACAGCAGTTACAATATGCAACACACGGGAAAGCACAACTTCATTAAGGATTGCTTCATGGGTGGGATAGAGCATGCTTGCGTATCCTGTACACGAACAAGGTCAGCAATGAAGCAGAGATCAGACAGACAGCTGTCACAGTCAGGAATACCATCGAATCCAGCTCCGACTCCACACCTACATAACCAGGAGAAGCCAGGGAAAACAGGGACAGAAAGGGAAACCAGCAGGCAGCCATCTCCCCACCTGGAGACCGCTCCAGTATCCTTCCCTCAACCTCAGGCAGGTGCTCAGTTGCCAGTTTGGTCAGCCCAGTATCCAGAATGACCAGGGGGCCAGGTGAGGGTTCCCCCTCCCACTTCAATCCAGCTTCACTCTCTGCAAGATCAAACGTCCCAGTCAGGGATGGGGGAGGGGGGAGCGCCAACATCGAGAGGGTCAATGTCCAACCAGCTTCAGGGCCAAGGCCCGTCCTTCCTCT
>NW_025197782.1:0-5284 GCF_004010195.1 Chiloscyllium plagiosum
CTGCTGACGCCTCAGCTAATCATATGGGCATATGTTTGAAAAATGTACAGATCTGTATAAAAATGATAAATCCTGACCTATGTATATACATGTTTACATATGTATGGCATGACCAACTGTACAGACCATCAAAATATTTTATGAATAAAGTATATTTTTGAAATAAAAAAAAAAGCCAGGATAAAGTTCCACCAATTTAAACTCAGCTTAACTGATCATTCTCCAAGTTCTGGCCACAGTCACAATCCAGTGAAGATCTCACGATCTTCTGACAATGATGACAAAGGTTCTTAGATCAGACCTGTCCTGGGACAGGCACCTTCTTGATCCTGGTCTCTCCACTGTCAGTGATTCTGTTTGCAGAAGGTGTGTTGTTGAGGCACCCTTAAACTTGATCAATGTGAAATCTATGAACCAGTAAGAACTTCTACTCTTACATACACTTTTTTTTTAGAATTTTACAGTAAGACTAACTGTATATTTAATGGTGGACTAACTTCACAGTTATTACTAATCATCTCCAGTAATTTCTGTTCTTTCTTTCATAATCATTTATTTCACTATCTGCGATTTCACCTTAAAAATGAGGAATTTTAAGTGCTTTGGATCCCTGATTTACAGCCTGTGAGTATTTCTACATGAGTGGCTGCTTTCCTGCTTGCTGATTTTATTACGGTTAAGACATCTTTTTGCTTTGGTGTCAAATCTAAAATACCATTAGCAAAAAGGTTAATCCGTGCTACAGAAATTGTTATGGTGAGCAATTTTCTTCAAGCTCAAGAGCTCCAAATACAAAATATAGCCTGTTATTTTCTCCCAGCTATCCCCATTTCACCATGTTTCCATCGATTGCATTTGTTATATTTGGATTAAGTTACTACATGTTTTATTTATCTTGTAGCAATACAGGGATGACTCTACTTCTAAATCCAAAAACAAATTACATACAGGGCTTCAACCATCTTCTGTGGTTACGTGGGAAGGTGCTGTGGGAAGAGGGTGTGTATTAGTGGTTGATGAAAGGACTAGGGTATCCCAGAGGGAATGATTCTTGCGAGATGCAGACAGGGGAGTGAGGGGAAGATGCATTTGGTGGTGGCTCTCTGCTGGAGTTGGCTGAAATGGTGGAGAATGATCCTTTGAATGTGAAGGCTGGTGGGATGAAAAATGAGGACAAGAGAACCCATGTTATGAGTGACGGGAAGGGCAATGGCGGAAGCACGGATGATAGGTCGGGATATGGTTGAGGACTCTGTCAACCAGTCAGCAGAAAACCACCATCATGGAAGAAGTAAGCCATGTTAGCAGCACTGTTTTGGAAGGTGACATCATCTGAACAGATGAGGTGGAAGCAATAGAACTAGGACTATGGGATGAAATCCTTGCAGGACATGGGGTGTGACAGGCTGTAGTGAAAGTGGCTATGGGAATCAGTGGCTTTGTGGTGGATGGCAGTGGACAGATTATTTCCCATAATGGAGACAGAGAGGTCAAGGAAAGGAAGGGAAGTGTTTGAAATGGATGATGTGAAAGTTATAGAAGAGTGGAAATTGGAAGCAAAATGAATGAATTTTCCAAGGTCCTGGCAGGAGCATGAAGCAGCACTGAAACAGTCATTGAAGTATGGGAGAAAAGAATTGTGGGAGGAGGCAAGTGTAGGACTGGAACAAAGATTGCTGTACATACCCCATAAAGAGATAGACATAACTGAGACCTATGCAGGTGCCCATAGACACTCCTTTGACTTGGCAGAAGTGAGATGAATTAAAAGAGAAATAGTTCAGCCAGGCAGAGGAAAATGGTGGTGGATGGGGTTTGTTCAAGCCTTTGGTCGAGGAAGAAGCTGAGAGATCTCAGATCATCCTGGTGGGGAATGGGGGGATAGAGCGATTTGATATTCTTAGTGAACAAGAAGCAGTTAGGGCCAGAGAACTGGAAATTGTAAGTAAGGTAGTGTGCATCAGAGGGATAGTGGATATAAGTGGGCAGGGTCTGGACAAAGGGAGACAGGATGAAGCCAAGGTAGGAGGAAATGCACTTGGTGAAGCAGGAACATGCTGATATGATTAGCATACCGGGGGGTAGTCTCGTTTGTGGATTTTGGGACAGAGGTAGAAGAAGGCTGTCTGGAGTTGGAAGACTATAAGGTTGGAGACCTTATGTGGGGAAAGATCTCCAGAGATAATAATGTAGTCCTGGAAACAATGGCATGATGTTTGGATGTGGGGTCATGGTCCGGGGCAGGTGGGAAGAAATGTCTGAGAATTGGTGTTGAGCCTATGCAAGGTAAAGATCAGTGCACCAAACTACAATGGCACCACCTCCGTTTGATAACAAAGTTAGAGTGGGACCTGAGACAGTGCAGTGATGGACCTAGTACTGGCAAACAGAGTTGAACAAGGTGTTTGAAGTAGATTGGGAGAGCATTTTAATGATAACAACCACAATACCGCATGTTTTGAGATTGTTTTGGAAAACAAAAAAGATGATCTGTAAAAAAGGCTTATGGATTGTGGAAAGGATGGACAATCTGGCCAGTGTAGGCAGGGAATAACTACTTGTGAGTAGCTTTATAGTAGAACAGTTTGGGGAAGTTGGGGCGTTGGGGGACATTCAAAAAGGAATTGGGGAGCCTACAGATCCAAAAATGTTCCCATTAGGATGAAATGTAGGAGTAAACTCTGGATGTCTGGGAATATGCAGGACTAGATAAGAAAGAAAAGAAATTTTTAACAGGTACAAAGTGGCCAAATCAAAGGAAGATCTAGTGAAGTATTGAAAGTGCTGGGGGGATCTTTAAAGTGAACAAATCCCCAGGTCTAGATGAGTTGTATCCTAGGCTGTTGTATAAAATGAGTGAAGAAGTTACATGGACTCTGACACAAATTTTTAATTTCTCTCTGGCCACAGGGGAAATCCCAGAGAACTGGAGGATAGCTAACATAGTACAAATTTTCAAGAAGAATTACAGGAACAAACCAAGGAATTTCAGACCCGGGAGTCTCACATCAATTATAGAAATGTTATTGGAGAAAATTCTAAAGGAGGGAATTAACCTCCACTTGGAGGAGCAAGGTTTGATCAGGGACAATCAGCATGGCTTTGTCAGAGGGTGGTTATACCTAACAAATTTGATTAAAGTTTTCAAGGTAGTCATCAGGTGTGTAGATGAGGGCAATGCAGTCGATATAGACCATATGGATTTCAGTAAAGAATTTGACAAGATCCCTCATGGGAAACTAATAAAGAGGATGAAAACACATGGGGTCCAGAGTAACTTGGAATGTTGGATCCAAAATTGGCTTAGTGATAGGAGACAGAGGGTGGTGGTAGAAGGCTGTTTGTGTGACTGGAACTTGGTGACGAATGATACTACAGGATCAGTGCTGGGTCCCTTATCTTTGTGATATATATGAATGATACAGAAGAGAATGTTGTGGAGAGATTATGACACAAAGCTTGTGAATGACACAAAGATTGGTTAGGTGGTTGACAATAAAGAAGAAGATCTTAAGGTAAAGGAAGAAATAAATGGATTGGTCAGATGGGCAGATCACCAGCAGATAACACTAGTAAATGTGAGATGATGTACTTTGAACAGGATAACAAGATAAGGAAATATTCACTGAATGGCAGAACACTAGAAAGCTCAGAGGAACAGAGAGTGGCGAGAATCTGGAACGCACTACCCTGTACTACTGGAAGAGTAGTAATGGAGGGAAACTGCACAAACATTAAAAAAAGTACATGTTGAAATGTACGATGGGCCAAGAGTTGGAAAGTGGGATTGGTGTAAATTTCTAGTAATTTAGTCAGTGCAGATTCAAAGGGATGAAAGGCCTCTTCTGTATGATTCTATGATCTTCTTATCCACTCTATGGAGAAACCTATCTTCATATTTAGGGTGTGAACTTTTGCATTGAATGTCAACATTCCTATTAATGTCAGCAGCTGGAAAATTAAACCCAAAATAAATACTCTGCAAGTAATTCAACAGAGTAACTTCAAGGGTTTTTCAGTCTGCTGCAGCATCTCTCATTCTGTCTACCACAAATTATTTATTGTGTTATGAAGGTTCATAGAGAACAGATGTCTTGCCAAAAAGCACTTGGATGTCTTCACTAATTGTTGTTTGATAAGTAGAATGATAAGAATTATTCTAAAGCGTGAATAGAATTTGACCTTATTTGTTCAATTTTGATTATAGGAAAAAAACAAATAAACTAACAAACATAAAATAGACATTAGCTTGCAGAAAGTGCTTGAACTTGCATCTAGTCCATGTGGAGATGCTAGGGCTGGAGACTATTGTCAATCTCAAAGCCTGAGTCCAGCTACCAAAGATGACCTGCAACTGAAATAACACCTAGATAAAGCTACTTATCCAAAATAGCTTCAGTATTTTAAATAAAATGTTGTTATTTTGGAATGCCAGACATAATTAGCCAACCTTGATTGTGAGGATAGAGTTTATGGGCTATCTTGGAAAGAATAAATTAGTTTATCGCAAACTGTCTTTGTATGATAGAATTTTACATTGAATGACCTCATTTTCAAATGTAAACTGAAGCCAGGGGGTTAAATTTGAACAGAGGAACTTATGAAGTTATGAGGGGGTGAATTGGTGAGGTGAATTGGGAAGAAACACTAAAAGGTGTAAAGATACATGTATGCAATTGATAGTTTTTAAAAAGGTATTACATGGTTTACAGCAAATGCGCATTCCCTCAAGGTGCAGAAATGCAGAAAAAAAAGGATTAACTAAAAAAGAAGTTAAGGATTATATACAACCGAAAGAGAAGGCCTATAACATTACCAAAAATAGTAATAAACTTGAGGATTGGGAGGATTTGAGAAGACAGCAAAGATAAACCAAGAAGCTGTTAGTTTCACACCAGGGTCATGAATAAAGAAGTCAGTGGTTAGTTCATTTAGCCCAGAAGCCATGAGTTGCTTTGACATGCTGGCTCAAATATTGAAGCAATAATGAACTGGTGCAAAATAACAACACCAACATATCCAGAAAGAGAACATCAGTCTGCATGACATGCATAGTATATTTGTACAACACTGAGCATCTACTGATTTGAAACCCTTTTGTAATAAAGGAACAAATCACGATTTAGATGTGGTGTCCTTAAAGCCAAGCATGATAAATCAATAGCAGCCTATATCATAGAGAAACCCCATATCCTGGCAGAGTCATGTCCATACCCCCGTGTCTCTTGTCACAGAGAACACTGTTTATATTACTCTCCTGCTGAAAATGTGTTGCTGGAAAAGC
>NW_025197783.1:0-578 GCF_004010195.1 Chiloscyllium plagiosum
CATGTTTGTATGCGTGTTTCCAATGGAGTTCCAATGTTTTTTGATGTAGACCAATGATTTAGACTTAGTTGTAAGAGCTATGATGCAGAGGTTTGCTGATGATTCAACAATTGGTCGTGTTGTTGACTATGACGAAGAATGTCAGAGACTGCAGGGATGTATCAATAAGATGGAAAGGAAAAATGACGAATTGCATTGAATTCAGACCAATGAGTGTTAACGAAATTGGGGAGAAGAAACAATAGCAATGAGTATTTTGTGTGGTGTAGACAGACAAAGTGATCTTGGAGTGGACATTCATGATCGCTGAAGATTAATGAACAGGGGAATCAGTTGGACGGAAGTGCGTACTGTAGATGCTGGAGATCAGAGTCAAGAGTTGGGTGCTGCTGAAGAAGCACATCAGGTCAGGCAGCATCTGAGTTGCAGACAAAAAGTGACGTTTTGGGCAAAAGGCCTTCATCAGGAATAAGGCTTGGAGCCTCGAGGTTGGGGAGATAAATGGGTGGGGTGGGGCTTGGGAGAATTTAGCTGAGACAGCAATAGGTGGATGGAGGTGGGGATAAGAGTGTTAGTTC
>NW_025197783.1:2645-5284 GCF_004010195.1 Chiloscyllium plagiosum
TGCTGACGGACTTGCTGTGCTTCTCCAGCACCACTTTCATCTTGAAGGGAATAAGTTGATTGAGAGGGATTTTGGATTTTTCTGTTGTTGACCACAGACTGTTGCAGCTAGTAGAACTTTAGCAAACACCAGTTTAGGGAATAGCTAAAGGTCTGAGCACAAGGTCTGGTCACGCATTAATCAACATTTATAAAGTTTTTAGATTAAAGATGGAGGGCTGAAGTATGCAACTTTGCCCATCAGGACTGATTCTCCACTCAATGAGTTTATCATTGATTCCTTTCAAAGTCAGGCTGCTATTCGCCTTGGAGGGGAACTTGCAAATGGTGGCGTTTCGTTGCAAGTTCCAACCTTGTCCTGTTAGTCAGTACAGCTGTTCAGATTTGAAGGTTCGGTCAAAAATTCTCGGATGACTTACTCCAGTGCATCGTGTAGTTGGTGCACTCTGCTGCTATTGTGCCTTAACGGTGAAGGGAATAAATATTCAGGTATTGAATCGGGTACAATCAAGTGACGTGGATTGTCGTGGATGGTGTCCAGTTCCTTAAGTGTTTTTGAAGTCACACCTATCTCGGCAAAGGGAGAGAGTCCTGTTCCACATCTCATTTGTACCTTGCAAACGATGTAGGATTCACGGAGCAATGAGTTGAGTTTACAATCCAAAACTGTCTACCAACGGATATGTTTTTGTTGTTGAAAGTGTTTATATAGCCGATCTCATTCCATTTTTCCCAAATTCTAGCTCCGGAGACGATTACACAGGGGAATTAGGTTACAGTAAAGCCATTGAATGTCATTGGAATATGATTAGGTTCTCATTTGTCAGATTTATAATTACACTATTTCTTTGTTGTGTGGACCAATCTGATTCCAATTGCTAGCTGATTTCAAGTTCCAATTCTCGTCTGTGCTTGAAATTTCAACCGTTGCCTCACATAAATTTCTCCACCTGCCTTAATAATATGTAAGGGCGGTATAAGGGACAGCAGAGATTTAAAAAAATGGTGCCAATCCTGTATAAAATGGAGCTCTATAATCACATAATAATAATTATAAACGTTCAATATTCGTGGGATCTTGACAGGGTAGATACGGTCAGGTGGTTTGCCCTCTGGTATGAGGAGCGCACCAGAGGACATGAGCTCAGAATTAGATATTGCCTATTTAATTCAGAAATGAGGAGGAATTTCTTTGCTCAGGGCCCAGTGATTCTGTGGAACTCTTTCCTGAAACTGTTGCTGAGGCTGAGTTGTTGTGTATTTTCAAACTGTGCCAGACAGATATTTAACCAGAAAGTCGATGAAGCATTATCGAGGTTAGGCAGGAGAATGGAGGTGAAGATTATCAGATCAGCCACGAGTTCGTTGAATGGTGGAGAAACTCGATGGGCTGAATGGCCGACTTCCAATCCTATATCATTTGATGTAACGCCTTATTTTATTGATAAGTTTAGAATTCTGAGGGGATGGGATGAAGTGATAGAAAAGGTTTCTCAAACTGATCAGACAGATCAGGAACTAGGCTCATAAACTGATGAACAAGAAATGTGCTGTGGCTTGGAGTCATAAATGGCACTGGACACACCACAGGTGGGCATGTGCAGACGCTGTGATTGTTAAAGAAAATTCGTGGATCTTATATTATTGCCAACTTGGTGATCACGCTAGATGATGGATCGTGGTATGATTCACACAACAAAAGGTTGTGAACGAATGAATGATTCGTTTCATTGGAAACATCTTCTGCAGATCCAATTCAATTGGCTGTTTAAAATACTGATCAGAACTTTGGGTGGAGTGTGACATTAAAATTCACAAGCCCACTGGATAAACTATTGCACCCGATCTCTCCTTATTTGTTCCCCTTTCATTTGATGTAAATTCATTGAAAGTCAAGACGGAATGAAAGGAGGAAAGAAACGTTGCACTCCTTTTCATTATCCCAATGTAACTTACAACAGAAACAAATTGCTTAATTACAACTTTGATGAGGTATCGATTTATCACAAATCTCCAGTGCAATGAAGGACAAGAGCAAGATTCTCCATCCAAAGTATCCTAAAGATGCGAGGCACAAAGGGAAACCACAGCTGCTTATAATGGAAATAACAGCCAGAGAAGGATTCAAATCCACACATGCGCAATGGAAGAGCAACCCTAAACCCCTGGGCCACTTGAGCCCATGGCAAAGGGGCTCACATGTGACCACATCAAGATTACATATGGTGTACCTAGGGGATAAGAAATTCCCTGAGCGGAATCGAATCCACACCATTATGTTTCTGCTTTCAGCGGAATAATAATATCAGCAAAATCCAAGGGATTGACCTCGTCATTGGAAGGAATACCTTGTCTTTGATTTATTCCGAGTCGGAACTGTCTCAGAATTATCCAGCAAACATGAAATTCCCGTCACATTCACACGCACATTTATAATTTCTTCAGACAGTTTCTCTCTCACGTAAAGAAGTATATATGGAGAGAGAAGTGAAAGTGATGTTTTAGCACGATGGGTTTTCTCATATGGCTGAACCTGAAGTGGGTAAAATTCCCGGAAATGCAGTGTTGATCGTTTCATTTTATTAATTATGCTGCAACTTCACTCTATTCATTGCAATGATCGGAAGTGAATTGGATTTA
>NW_025197784.1:0-5284 GCF_004010195.1 Chiloscyllium plagiosum
TGTGGTTGGAGGGTTCCTAGGTGGAAGATGAGGGGCTCTTCCTCCAGGCGTCGTGTGGCCAGGGTCTGGAGATGGAGGACGCCAAGGACCTGCATGTCATTGGCGGAGTGGGAGAGGGAGCTAAAGTGTTCAGCCACGGGGCGGTTGGGTTGGTTGGTGCGGGTGTCCCAGAGGTGTTCCCTGAAATGTTCCGCAAGTAGGTGGCCTGTCTCCCCAATGTAGAGGAGTGCAGCGGATACAGTAAATGATGTATGTGGAGGTGCAGGAGAATTTGCGACGGATATAGAAGGATCCATTGGGGCCTTGGAGGGACGTGAGGGGGGAGGTGTGGACGCAAGTTTTGCACTTCTTGCGGTTGCAGGGGGGGTGCCGGGAGTGGAGGTTGGGTTGATGGGGGGTTTGGACCTGACGAGGGTGTCGCGGAGGGAGTGGTCTCTCCTGAATGCTGATAGGGGAGGGGAGGGAAATATAGCCCCCTGGTGGTAGGGTATGTCTGGAGGTGGCGGCAATGACGGAGGATGATACGATGTATCCGGAGGTTGGTGGGGTGGAAGGTGAGGACCAGTGGGGTTCTGTCCTAGTGGCGATTGGAGAGGCAGGGTTCAAGGGCAGAGTTGCGGGAAGTGGAGGAGATGCGGTGGAGAGCGTCGTCGATCACGTCGGAGGGGAAATTGCGGTCTTTGAAGGAGGAGGCCATCTGGGTTGTTCGGTAGTGGAATTGGTCCTCCTGGGAGCAGATGCGACGGAGGTGGAGGAATTGGGAATATGGGATGGCGTTTTTACTGGGGACAGGGTGGGAGGAGGTGTAATCTAGGTAGCTGTGGGAGTCAGTCGGTTTGTAGTAAATGTCTGTGTTGAGTCGGTCGCCCGAGATAGAAATGGAGAGGTCTAGGAAGGGGAGGGAGGAGTCTGAGACGGTCCAGGTAAATTTGAGGTCGGGGTGGAAGGTGTTAGTAAGATGGATGAACTGTTCAACCTCCTCGTGGGAGCACGAGGTAGCGCTGATACAACACAATTTGAACCCAACCAGGACAACCTGTACCTGCAACAAATCCGAAGCTTCCAACAACAGACCTCCCTCCGGATCCTCCACTCCACGCTTCAAGCCATGCGCCACCACCTACACTCCCTGCAGTCAGCCCTACCCCAGCTCAGGACAACACCCTCCCAGACCTGCAAAGGACCTTTGCTGTTCTTCATCGTCAGAAGGATTCATACGCTGAACAAATGTTTTTTCCTAGCCATATCGAACATCAAAGAAAATAAATACAAAAAACAAAAGGGCTGTTTCCGTGCTGTCCATCTCTATGACTATGACTATGGCTCCCTCATAGACCAACCACCTGTCTCTATTAACCTTGAATATATTCAATAAACAAGGCTCCCTGTGGGAGACCCCCCAAACCCCCACTCCCCCGAGAAAAGAAAAAGCCCTCATTACGGTCTTCAAATGCCAATTCCTTATTTTTAAATTTTGCCCCCTTCTTCTTTATTCTCACATGAGGAGAAGCATCCTCTGACCACTATCAAGCCCAATCAAGATCACCTCTAATTTTTCTATTGGGCACTGGCTCTACTGTTCAAATGCAAGAGTATCCCTCCCTATAAGAGAACTAATCACGCAGAGTATTTTAGGGATGGTTTCACCAATGTCCATTTCAGTTGTAGGAACACTTCTTTCCTTTTAGATTTAAGATTTGCTGCAGATGTAGACATTCAAACAGACTTACGAATGAAGCTGAACACAATAGAATCATCAGCAAACAGTGGAGGGAAAGTCAGAATATAATGTTGAGTATTGAAGAAGGTTATTTACATCATTTTAGTCATTCACCAATTGTGATCTTAAAGCCACTCTGCCCGCTATCCTTTAAACATTGTAACATGATGTCATTTCTTAAATAATTCCAAGATAATTGCTTCCACTACTCTATCTGGAAGGTAATATTTCACATGATGATCAACCCATGTGTGAAAAAGAAATTCCTGATAGCAGTCTTAAAGTTATTTTACTAATTTGTACAAATGGCTCTTTAGTCTTACTTCCATCATTTAATTTGATTAAATATTCTGAGTTGCATTTTTAATATACCCTTAACAAAAATATACATTCCTACATAATAGCATCCCTTTCTCGGTTTAAAGATGAGAACCTTTGATCTTTCCTCATTACTCAAGCTTCTCGCAATTGCGATCAGCTCTGTAGCTCTTTCCTTACAGTTTTTGCATTGCAATGTCACTATCATTTCTTGGTAACCAGAAAAGGATACAACATCTAAGGATCACGAGCATGATTATTACCTCCTCTGACTTATAATTTGCTGTCTTGGTTTTGTAAATCAGAAATTTATTGGCCTTTTTAATTACTGGTCTGAATTGGTCAAGTCTGTATTCTTTAATATTTTTCTAAATTACTTCATGTAATTTTTGAAGAACATGACTATTTTCCCTTCCCAAATGTGTACAATCTATTTCATCTGCATAATATTCCACTTAATTACAAATCTTGTTAAACTTATGCATTCTTAGATTTTATCCAAATTCCCTTCAGGTTTGAGTTTAACTAATTAGTAACTTTTCATGTGTAACTTTATCAAAAGATTTAACACACATCAAAGAGTTTCCTAAAGATGATTAATATGGCATTACCTTGCCCTTGTGAGTCTTTTGCACTTTAAGGAGAAAATATCGTTTTGATTGATGGCTTATGCATGACATAAAATGCAAACAAGATTTCAGAAAGCAATCCCTAATAGATCAGAGAATGGAAGCTGCTAGTAAAATTCCCACCACACCAGTCTTCCACTGACAGCTGACACGTCTATCTAGTGCACTATTGGTGAATTTTTTTATGTGAAGCTGTATTGAGAAAATTTCCACATGCAAATCCACAGGGATCATGCAAAGGTCTTCGGGAAGTGACTACAAGTTTAAAAGCAAGAAACTATAAGGGTTAAAGTGGAAGATAAGGACAAATAAAAGAGTTTTGTGATATCCTGGAAAGGTCAATACTGATGGGGTTGACAGAGCAAGGCAGAATGGAAACTAAAGGCCTAGTGGATCATCTCTGTTTCCAGGCTGAGCCTGCAATGCACTCTGTGAGTCGTTGGCTCCACAGCTGTAGTGGAGGGAGCCTGCTCTCTCATTGAGCATGTTGACCTTGGAGACTTAGGTGAGTGACCCAAAGAGTGTTTAAGAGAGTCATGGTTAGATGCAGGGTTACCCTCCTTGGCTTAGAATTCCAAAGAATTGAGTGCCACTGTCATGGTGGAGTGGCTGGGCACCTCTGACGTGGTTTGAAATTAGGACTTCGAGGGATCCTCTATGTGGTTTCTCTTTTGGGTACGTGACTGCTGGCACCACCCTGTCTCATTATGAGGAAGGAGCTCTTGGAGTGAGGTCATGGTCCCTTTGCACCCCCCCCCCCCCCCCGCACCCAGTTTTGCTGTTTCTGCTGGACACCAATGGCTGGAGTAATGGAGTGCAGGTCTCTGTGCCTCACCAGAGCAGATCCTGAGAGAACTGGATCTGGATCCCAATGATAGCTGCCAGCCTGTCCATAGAGGGGAAATGCATGTCACAGCCAGCATTACACAGATGAACATGGCAGACATCTCCAAGCTGCACCTGTGTCAGTGTGTTTAGTGAGACAATTGTATTAGCATCAAAGGGTTCCCCACCTGCCTGGAGCTGAGCATATGCCTGGCGTCAGGCAGTCCCTCGTGCAGCAAACCTGGGCATTTTGACCTTGGCCAGCTGTGTAGATGTGATAACGATACACTGACTAGAGTGTGCTCCAAGTGTAATCTAGCAAAGGTAGCCATGGAGTGTCAGGATCTGAGCTGATGGAGAGTACAGGAGGTAGTCTTGCCTGTGCTTCCCCTGAAAGGTCTGTGTCTTCGTCCTCAGAGGTGAAGGAGGGGATGTTGGCTAGTTGGGGGCACTGTGTGCTCGCTGCTGGTGCCTGCACAAGACAAGAGGGGATGAGTTACAAAATAAGGGAAGAGTGTGAATACATTCACAGGCCTATACAGATAATGCCACACAATCTGATGGAGGGTATCACCACAGCAGTTGATGAAATGTTTCTTCAATAAAAATCTTATTAATAACTAGCCTAATGACAACCATGGAACTATAGCTGATTGTTGCAATAAACTATTGTTCACGAATATCCTTTGATGAAGGAAATCTGCTATCCTTACCAGGTCTGGCCTACATATGTTTCAGATACACAGCAATGTAGTTTACTACTCTCTGAAATGACCTATCAAGACATTCAATTCAAAGACAATGAGGGACAAGCAATAGGTTTTGAGATACCAATGACACCCATGTCTCATGAGTGAATATTTTAAAAAAAGGAAACATTTGGCACATCAAGAAAATTCTGTATAACCTTGCTAAAATTATGGCCAATCTGATTGTGGCCTCAGTTTCATTTTTGTACTGTACATGATCTTGATCAGATGGACCAACAGGCTGACGAGTGGCTGATGGAGTTTAATTTAGATAAATGTGAGATGCTGCATTTTGGAAAAGCCAATCAGAGCAGGACTTATACACTTAATGGCAAGGTCCTGGGAGTGTTGCTGAACAAAGGACCTTGGAGTGCAGGTTCATAGCTCCTTGAAAGTGGAGTCGCAGGTTAAAAGGCATCTGGGTGGGGATATGAATAGAAAAGGTTTAGAGGGATAGGGACCAAGTGCTAGCAAATGGGATTCGATTAGGTTAAGATATCTGGTCGGGGTAAAAACAATGACTGCAGATGCTGGAGGCCAGATTCTGGATTGGTGGTGCTGGAAGAGCACAGCAGTTCAGGCAGCATCCAAGGAGCTTCGAAATCAATGTTTCAGGCAAAAGCCCTTCATCAGGAACAAAGGCAGTGATCCTGGAGCATGGAGAGATAAGCTAGAGGAGGGTGGGGGTGTTCCTGATTAAGGGCTTTTGCCCGAAGCATCGATTTCGAACCTCCTTGGATGCTGCCTGAACTGCTGTGCTCTTCCAGCACCACTAATCCAGAATAAGATATCTGGTCATCAAGGATGAGTTGGATGAAGGGGCTGTTTCCGTGCTGTACATCTCTATGACTATGACTATGACTCCCTCATAGACCAACCACCTGTCTCTATTAACCTTGAATATATTCAATAAACAAGGCTCCCTGTGGGAGACCCCCACAAACCCCCATTCCCCCGAGAGAGAAAAAAAAGCCCTCATTACGGTCTTCAAATGCTGATTCCTTATTTTTAAATTTTGCCCCCTTCTTCTTTATTCTCACACA
>NW_025197785.1:0-5284 GCF_004010195.1 Chiloscyllium plagiosum
GGCTGGTACAATTGCAACATTTAAGAGGCATTTGGATGGGTATATGAATAGGAAGGGTTTGGAGGGATATGGGCCGGGTGCTGGCAGGTGGGACTAGATTGGGTTGGGATATCTGGTCAGCATGGACGGGTTGGACCGAAGGGTCTGTTTCTGTGCTGTACATCTCTATGACTCTATTCAGCCTCTCCCTGTAGCTCAAACCCTCCAACCCTGGGAACATCCTTGCAAATCTTTTCTGAACCCTTTCACAATATCCTTCCTACAGCAGGGAAACCAGAATTAAACACAGTATTCCACCTTTAGTCCACCATCTACAAGGTACAAGTCAGGAGGGTGATGGAATACTCCCCGCTTGCCCTGGATGGGGGCAGCTCCAACAACACTCAAGAAGCTCAACACCATCCAGGATAAAGCAGCCGCTTGATTGGCACCACATCCACAAACATCCCCTCCCTCCCCCACCGACCCTCAGTAGCAGCAGTGTGTACCAGCTACAAGATGCAGAAATTCACTAAAGATCCTCAGAGACCACCTTCCAAACCCACGACCGCAGTGGGTCAAGAAAGAAGCTCACCCCCACCTTCTCAAGAGGCAACTATGGATGGACAATAAATACTGGGCCCAGCCAGTAACCCCCACATCCCATGTATACATCTTTAAAAGCTGCCACCCAAGTAAGGCTGAGCTGAGAGAGAGTGGAGACGGGGACTGCAATCTGAAACGGGGACACTTCATGTTGAGTGATGGAGGCTGGGAAATGGTCTCCATAGAGGAGTAGGTGCTGTTCCTGAAGCTTCCTTCACTATCTGCAAGCAGCAGGGCCTGGACAGAGAGGTCAGTGTGCGAGTCAAATCGCAAACAATCAGAAGTCAGCTTAATGATTGTGGGCTCTGTGAAGTATTTCACAAAGTGGTCATGCAGTCCACACCTGGCCTCCTCAGCTGAAGGAGAGCACACTGTCAGCAGTGAGTACAGTGGCTTCGATTGAAGGAGGTGCCTATAAATTGCAGCTTTAGCTGGGAAGAACATTGGGGACTCTGGACAGCAAGCAGCTAAACCTGGAGGGACTATCAAAATGGGAAGGTTCCCATGGGAGGGTGTGAGGTGAGCAAACATTAATGTGGGTTCGCTCCACACAGAATCTGCCAGCCCGGAGTAGCGTTCCCAGCATTTTGGCGTTTTATTTATTTAGGTTTAAGCATCTACTGTAGTTTGCTTCTTTTTCATACTTAATAAGTTTGTCTGAGTATCAAACATTACCTCCGAACTTCCTGTATGAGTGGATCCTCTCCCAATTCCTGATCTCCAAGTCGATCCTCTCCATTTTCCATATCTCCAAGCTGATCCTCTCCCAATTCCTGATCTCCGAGTTGATCCTCTGCTGACCATGCACACAGATGATCTTCCTCTGCCTCCAGCTGTTGCCGAAGTAATGTCACCACCTCCCGGTGTTTTTTGGACTTTTTGTGGTTCTTCAAGCTGCAGGTAAATAGGAGGCCAGTCACAGGGAACACCACAAGGGATTGCCACTGAGTCACTGCCCTGAACCACTACCCCCCCAACTCCCCGGGATGTCCCATCAGCCCCTCCCACTCCCAGACACCCTGGCCTCCCGTCCATAGCAGAGCATGCACCACTCCCCGAAAGGGTGGAAGGAGCTTTCAGTCAGTAAAGGAGTGAGTGATCACTCTGCCGCAGGGCCAGGCTGAGCTGGAACAACTTACGCCTTTGTGCTCTGGAAGATTTTCTCACAGGCCGGGCAGTATAGGTCATCACAATAATCGCTGTCACCCTCAGCTGTCTCAATGACAGGATCTGCAAGAGCAAAAACAGGGAGCTCTAAACCTGGACAAGACACCAGTCAGGCCCCAGCTGCAATACTGTGAACAGTCTGGGCCCCGTATCTAAGCAAAGATAGATTGGTGTTGGAGACAGTGCAGAGAAGGTTCACTCGGCTGACCCAGGGGATGCAGGGACTGTCTTATGAGGAGAGGTTGAGGAGGCTGGGCCTGTACTCATTGGAGTTGAGACCATATAAGATTCTTAATGGACTTAGGACATAGAACAATCCGGCGCAAAACAGACCCTTCGGCCCTCAATGTTGTGCCGACCTGTGAACTAATCTAAGCCCATCCCCCTACACTATCCCATCATCATTCATGTGCTTATCTAAGGATTGTTTAAATCTCTGTAAAGTGGCTGAGTTAACTACACTAACAGGTAGGGCATTCCACACCCTTACCACACTCTGAGTAAAGAACCTGCCTCTGATATCTGTCTTAAATCTATCACCCCTCAATTTGTAGCTATACCCCCTCATACACACTGACGTCATCACCTTAAGAAAGACTCTCACTGTCGACCCTATCTAATCCTGTGATCATCCTGTATGTCTCTATCAAATCCCCTCTTAGCCTTCTTCTCTCCAATGAGAACCGACCCAAGTCCCCACCCCCACCCTCCTCTAGCTTATCTCTCCACGCTTCAGGCTCTCTGCCTTTATTCCTGATGAAGGGCTTTTGCCCGAAACGTCGATTTTGCCTGTCCTCGGATGCTGCCTGAATTGCTGTGCTCTTCCAGCACCACTGATCCAGAATCTGGTTTCCAGCATCTGCAGTCATTGTTTTTACCAAGTCCCTCAGCCTTTCCTCATAAGGCTTTCGCATCAGACCAGGCAACATCCTGGTCAATCTCCTCTGCACCTTTTCCAATGCTTCCACATTCTTCCCGAAATATGGGGACCAGAGCTGTACACAATATTCCATTTGAGGCCGCAGCATGATATTGCGGTTCTGGAACTCAATCCCTCTACCAATGAAACCTAACACACCGTATGCCTTCTTAACAGCTCTATCCACCTGGGTGGCAACTTTCAGGGATCTATGTACATGGACTCCAAGATTTCTCTGCACATCCACACTACCAAGAATCTTTCCATTGACCCAGTACCCTGCCTTCCTGTTATTTTTCCCAAAGTAAATCACCTCACATTTAGCTGCATTGAACTCCATTTGCCACCTCTCAGCCCAACTCTGCAGTTTATCCAAGTCCCCCTGCAACCTGTAACATTCTTCCAAACTGTCCACTACTCCACCAACTTTAGCGTCATCTGCAAATGTACTAATCCATCCACCTCTGCCTGTGTCTAAGTCATTTGTAAAAATGACAAACAGCAGTGGTCCCAAAACAGATCTTTGTGGCACACCACTAGTAACCGGACTCCAGGCTGAATATTTTCCATCAACCACCACTCGCTGCCTTCGTCCAGAAAGCCAGTTCTAATCCAAACTGCTAAATTACCCTCAATCCCATGCCTCTGCATTTTCTCCAACAGCCTACCATGTGGAACCTTATCAAAGGCTTTACTGAAGTCCATGTACACCACGTCAACTGCCCTACCCTCATCTACATGCTTGGTCACCTTCTCAAAAAGCTCAATGAGATTTGTGAGGCACGACCTACCCTTGACGAAATCATGTTGACTATCTAAAATCAAATTGTTGCTTGCTAGATGATTATAAATCTTATCTCTCATAATCCTTTCTAAAACCTTTCCTACAACAGAAATAAGGCTCACTGGTATATAATTACTTGGGTCATCTCTGCTGCCTTCTTGAACAAGGGCACAACATTTACAATCCTCCAGTCCTCTGGTACCAAACCCGTAGACAATGACGACTCAAATATCAAAGCCAAAGGCTCTGCTATCTCCTCCCCAGCTTCCCAGAGAATCCTCGGATAAATCCCATCTGGCCCAGGGGACTTGTCTACTTTCACTCCTTCTGGAATTGATAACACCTTCTCCTTACTAACCTCGATCCTTTCTAGTCTAATATCCTGTACCTCATTCTTCTCCTCTACAATATTCTCCTTTCCCGGAGTGAAAACTGATGAGAAATGTTTGTTTAGCACCTCTCCGATCTCCACAGGGTCCACACACACAACTTCCCACTTCTGTCTTTGACTGGCCCTATTCCTACCCTAATCATCCTTTTATTCCTCACATACCTTAACAAGAGATGCAATTTCTGTCGTAAACCATGGTTCCCTTACCTTATCACTTCCTCCTTGCCTGACAGGGACACACCTATCAAGGACACGCAATATCTGTTCCTTAAACCAGCTCCATATTTCCATGGTCTGCATCCCCTGCATTTTGCTCCCCATTCTATGCATCCTAATTCTTGCCTAATCACATTATAATTGCCCTTGCCCCATCGATAACTCTTGCCCTGTGGCATGTATCTATCCCTTTCCATCGCTAAACTAAACGTAACCAAATTATGGTCACTCTCTCCAAAGTGCTCACCTACAACTAAATCAAACATCTGGCCTAGTTCATTACCAAGCACCAGATCCAGTGTGGTCTCCCCTCTTGTTGGCCCTTCGACATACTGTGCCAGGAAACTCTCCTGTACACATTGGACAAAAACTGATCCATCTGACGTACTGGAGTTATAGCGTTTCCAGTCAATGTTGGAGATGTTAAAGTCCCCTATAATGACCACACTGTTCCTTTCACTTCTATGCAGAATAATGTTGCTAATCCTCTCCTCCACCTCCCTGGAACTGTGTGGAGGCCTATCAAAAACTCCCAGCACTGTGACCTCTCCTCTCCTGTTTCTAACCCCAGCCCACACTACCTCAGTAGATGAGTCCTCATCAAAAGTTCTTTCAGCCACCGCTAAACGTCCTTTCAGGGGAGATGTGGAGACGGCGTTTCCCCTTGTAGCCATGAAACTGCTGCGCGCGCGCACACGCGCTATAAAATCCCTTCTGGGTCACTAATCTCCTTCAGGGAAGGAAATCTGCCGTCCTTACCCAGTCTGGCCCAGGTCACTCCAGGCCCACAGCAACGTGGCTGACTCTGGGCAAATAGAGATGGATAATATCCGCTGGTCAGGCCAGTGACACACACAACCCATGAACAAACGAAAGAAAATAAATCCCAGCCAGCCAAGTGGATGATTAGAATTGAGCTTTACACACCGAGAATAGAGGTGGGACAGAGTCTGAGCTGTGGACAGTGAGGGCGTCTGGGGGAAGCACAGGTTATTGTCTTTACCGTCACCTTCCCCGTTCAGATCGTGAGCACCAGAACCTTCCGAACGGTCAGCCCTATCACCGAACTCCTCTTCATACTGAGCCTCCATCTGCTGCAGTTCCTTCTCAAGGTCAGACATGGCCACCCAGCTCTGCTCCTGGTATTGCTCCGCTAGTCTGCAGAAGGTGGGAGAGACAGTCACAGGGAGCGAGGGAGGTGGGAGGGGGCAGGGTGAGGGGG
>NW_025197786.1:0-1133 GCF_004010195.1 Chiloscyllium plagiosum
CGAAGTGCAACCCATCCATACCCCTACATTTACTCCTTACCTAACACTACGGGCAATTTAGCCAGGCCAATGCACCTGAACTGCACATCTTCGGACTGTGGGAGGAAACCGGAGCACCCGGAGGAAACCCACGCAGACACAGGGAGAACATGCAAACTCCACACAGTCAGTCACCCGAGGCGGGAAGTGAACCCGGGTCTCTGGCGCTGTGAGGCAGCAGTGCTAACCACTGTGCCACCGTGCCGCCCACTATGGTTTGTTGCCCGTGCCACGTGCTAGTAAGGCATGGAATAGGGAGAGAGAGGAGGTGAACACGTGGCTACTGGGATGGTGCAGGAGGGAGGGTTTGGGATTCTTGGATGATTGGGGCTCTTTCTGGGGCAGGTGGGACCTCTACAAGCAGGATGGTCTTCATCTGAACCAGAGGGGTACTAATATCCTGGGGGGGAAATTCACTAAGGCTATTGGGGTGGGTTTAAACTAATCCAGCAGGGGGATGGGAAACAAAATTGTAGTTCGAGTATAGAAAAGGTTGAGAGTAGGGAGGTCCGAAATCAAGTTTCAGGGACGCAAGATGGCACCAGCAAGCAAGACGTTGATTTGAAGTATGTTCTACTTAAATGCCAGGAGCGTCCGGAATAAGGTGGGTGACCTTGCAGCATGGGTTGGTACCTGGGATTTCGATGTTGTGGCCATTTCGGAGACATGCATAGAGCAGGGACAGGAATGGTTTTTGCAGGTTCCAGGATTTAGATGTTTCAGCAAGAACAGAGAAGATGGTAAAAGAGGGGGAGGTGTGGCATTGTTGGTCAAGGACAGTATTACAGTTGCAGAAAGGATGTTTGGGGACTCGTCAACTGAGGTAGTATGGGCTGAAGTTAGAAACAGAAAAGGAGAGGTCACCCTGTTGGGAGTTTTCTATAGGCCTCCGAATAGTTCCAGAGATGTAGAGGAAAGGATAGCAAAGATAATTCTGGATAGGAGTGAGAGAGACAGGGTATTTGTCATTGGGGACTTCAACTTTCCAAATATTGACTGGGAACACGATAGTACGATACTATAGATGGGTCAGTTTTTGCCCAGTGTGTGCAGGAAGACTTCCTGACACAGTATGTAGACAGGCCAACAAGGGG
>NW_025197786.1:1169-1476 GCF_004010195.1 Chiloscyllium plagiosum
GTGATAGTGATGTTATGTTTACTTTAGTGATAGAAAGGGATAGGTGTATACAACTGGGCAAGAGTTACAGCTGGGGGAAATGGGGGAAAGGATGCAATTAGGCAAGATTTAGGAAGCATAGGATGGAGGAGGAAACTGCAGGGGATAGGCACATTAGGAATGTGGAGCTTATTCAAGGAAAAGCTCCTGAGTGTCCTCGACAAGTATGTACCTGTCAGGCAGGGAGGAAGCAGTAGAGCGCGGGAGCCGTGGTTTACGAAGGAAGTGGAATCTCTGGTCAAGAGGAAAAAGAAGGCTTATGTTAGGA
>NW_025197786.1:4132-5286 GCF_004010195.1 Chiloscyllium plagiosum
CGGAATGCAAAGTACTGGGCTAATGGTAAGATTCTTGGTAGTGTAGATGAGCAGAGAGATCTCGGTGTCCAGGTACACAGATCCTTGAAAGTTGCCACCCAGGTTGACAGGGTTGTTAAGAAGGCATACAGTGTTTTAGCTTTTATTAATAGAGGGATCGAGTTCCGGAACCATGAGGTTATGCTGCAGCTGTACAAAACTCTGGTACGGCCGGACTTGGAGTATTGCATACAGTTCTGGTCACTGCATTGTAGGAAGGATGTGGAAGCTTTGGAAAGGGTGCAGAGGAGAATTACTAGAATGTTGCCTGGTATGGAGGGAAGGTCTTATGAGAAAAAGCTGAGGGACTTGAGGCTGTTTTCGTTGGAGAGAAGAAGGTTGAGAGGTGACTTATTAGAGACATACAAGATAATCAGAGGGTTAGATAGGGTGGACAGGGAGAGCCTTTTTCCAAGTATGGTGACTGTGTGCACGAGGGGGCATAGCTTTAAATTGAGGGGTAATAGATATAGGATAGATGTCAGAGGTAGTTTCTTTACTCAGAGAGTAGTAAGGGTATGGAATGCTTTGCCTGCAACGGTATTAGATTCGCCGACTTTAAGTACATTTAAGTCGTCATTGGACAAGCATATGGACGTACATGAAATAGTGTAGGTTAGATGGGCTTCAGATTGGTATGACAGGTTGGTGCAACATTGAGGGCCAAAGGGCCTGTACTGCGCTGTAATGTTCTATGTTCTGAGTTAACTTTGAGTCGTCATTGTCTACAGATTTAGTACCAGAGGACTGGAGGATTGTAAATATTGTGCCCTTGTTCAAGAAGGGCAGTAGAGATGACCCAGGTAATTATAGACCAGTGAGCCTTACGTTTGTTGTAGAAAAAGTTTTGGGAAGGATGATAAGAGATAGGATTTATAATCATCCAGCAAACAACAATTTGATTGGAGATAATCAACATGGATTTGTCAAGGGCAGGTCGTGTCTCACAAACCTCATTGAGTTTTTTGAGAAGGTGACCAAGCATGTAGATGAGGGTAGGGCAGTTGACGTGTTTTACATGGACTTCAGTAAAGTCTTTGATAAAGTTCCACATGGCAGGCTGTTGGAGATGATGCAGAGGCATGGGATTGAGGGTGATTTAGCAGTTTGGATTA
>NW_025197787.1:0-5286 GCF_004010195.1 Chiloscyllium plagiosum
AAGACAATGGAAAGGTTGCATTTGAAGTACCATTTTCACTTCTGTTCGCCCCACAATGCAAAGCATGTTATTAAAATGGAAAGTGTTCAAAAAGATTGACAAGATGTACCCTGATTTTTAAGGAGATTTTGGATAGTTTAGGATCATTTTTCACCTCAAGCATAGAAGGGTGAGAGTTGACATCTTCCAGTTTCAAAGCATCGGGAGTCTCCTAAATAAAATGAACACCCAAGTTCTTCCACCTGACGCAGGGGAGTCCAAAGATAGAAGGCATGCCTTAAAATGAGAGAGGAAAAATTTCAAATGGACCAATGGAGCGGTTTTTCAAAGAGATGGAGCAGCTTGAATGGAAGAAGCAGAGAAATGCGTAGATGCAGATACAGTGACAACATATAAAAAGGCAATTGGACAGACACACAGAGAGAAAAATGTTTAGAGCTTGTTATAAAGTTGTAGATGTGCACTCTCCATTTAAGAAAGAGTGAAAGCTGGCAAGGACTGACGGCAAGCACAGAGTGTGATGAAGAATTTGAAAATGCAATATTTGGCTGCGAAACAAATAGCTGGAGTTGAGTTGCAGTGGGACGCAACAAATTCGAAATCGGCCAATCAGTTTAAGTTGTGCCCCAAGATACTAAAACGCAAAATAATTTTAATTCTAATATATTGATGACGTCAACTAATGATACGGTCCATTGTTTTCTGGTATAAAATCGGTATTTTGAACAGTTGGTCAGAGCAGCAAAGAACACCAAGAGACTGGGCCTGCTGAATCGCTCACTGAAAGGTATCTTTACATATGAAATCTGTGGAGCGGAAGACTGAAGAAAAGAATATACAAAGATATAAGATAATCTGCACAGCTGACTGTTTTTGAAACGTGAATGTTTTGTAAAATTTAATCTGGGCTGTTTTATCCTATCACTAAATTGTTGTGGAGTGGGAGTTGAATAAATTCATCAAAGAAGGTTAGATGTTGTTTAATGGGTTTTTTTTTAAAACTTGGAGTTCAATAATAATTTTGTTTAAATAACAACATTTTAAAAGATTTTTGTAACTCATACTTTAACGGATTACGAGACGAGGTGAGCGCTTCTTTGTGTCTGCTTTACATTTGCAGAATGGTTTACCCCGTGACGTAATGTTTCAGTGCTCACATCTGACATTTGAACCTTTTAGACAGATCCAGTCTGAGATTTGTACAAATTTGAATAGATGTGGGGAACGAAAATCAAGTAGATTTGAACATTTACTGAACAGTGACCGAGATCATTAGATAAAATATAGGTGAGACTTATTTTTAAAATTTCGATTTCTTGCAATTGGTTCAATTAAAAATTAGCTGAATGGCTATTAAATCTGCTAAGGAGGTTCTGTGGCTTACAAATTACACCCACATGTCCGAAGAAAGCTTAGAAGGAAATGAACAATATCTTAATTTTAGAATTAGCAAGGTGATTATAATTCTTTTTAATGTAGGACAAAATTAAAGCTGGAATTCTAAGGGAAGTATTCAAACACTTAGGTGTGTCAGGGCAACTGACAAGTGCAGTCGAGTTAGAAAACCTTAAATTGCCATTGAGGAAAAGTTACAAGATTAAACAAAGAGAGAAAGAGGAAACATTGAGGGAGAGAGAAAGGGAGAGAAAAGAGGGAGAAAGATAAAGAGAAAAAAGAAGACAGACAGAGAGAGGAAATAGAGAGAATTTTCTAAACTAAGCAAAGATTTCGAGAAAGGTAAAAGAATGAGAGAAGGGTCTTCGCTGAGCAAATGGACAGAGAAAGAGAGAGAGAGAATTAAAGGGGAGAGAGAAAGAGATAGAATTTGAAATTGAGATATTGTGACATTGTTGGCAAAGTCACGTTAACAGGATGGAGATTAAAAGAACAGCCAGTGATGGAAATAATTATGTCAAAGCGCTGTTACATTTTGATAAGAAAGATGTTTAAGCTTTCTTTGTTTAATTTGACACATTAGTTAGGCAGGTGGAATTAACCGAGGAATTACAGATAATCCCAGTTCAGACGAAACTGGCGGACAGAGCTCTTGAGGTATTTGCATCGTGTCAGATGAGGCGTCAAACAGACTACTTAAGTGCTGACGAATTGGTACCGGAAGCCTATAGACAGTGGGTTCAGAAATAAAAGGAAGGGACCAGATCAGAGATATTTTGAGTTTGAAAGAATTAAGCACGTTTTGATAGATGATTGCAGGCCTTCAACATGGATAAGACCAATGAGGCTCTAACGAAGATTATTCTGCTGGCTGAGTTGAAAAATCCATCCATAGAATTTTGGAATTCACGTGGATGAATAGAGAGTTCAGGAATTGGGAAGAGCAGCAGAGTACGCAGGTCAATACACGGTGGGGCATATCACATGTTTCCGGAAAGAATTTCATGATGTGAGGAAAATGGGTTGGGAGACGGGGAGATATTACATTATGAAGAAAATATTGGAGAACATTTGTAAGTATTTACGAAAAGGTTAAATGAAAAGAAGCCCAAAGGGTGGAAAGGAGATGAAAGGCCTCATGTATTTTCTCTGTGGTAAATTGGGACATGTAAAGACACAGTAATTATAGTCAAAGAAAGGCAGTGTGGGAATACGCGTAGTAAAATAATCTAAGCCAGTAGCATTAGTGAAAGTAGTGAAGGAAACCCCAACAAAAGTCGAGGAGTTGCAGAGAATGCACAGCCGAGAGTGGGGCTGGGTAAGGAGTTAGTTCCTGATATCTACAAAGACTCCGCATCTGTGCGTAAAGCTTACTCAGAAAGTAAAGGATGGGGCAAGGCAAGAATTTATGATTTTAAGAGACACAGGATGTTCGCAGTCTCAAAAATATGAGATGAACGAATTTACGTTATTTCTGATCTGTTGACCGGGAGAGTGGAAATTTGTCACACAGAAGGGCAGAAAATGTGAGATAAGATTGGATAAGTCTGGGAAAGTAACAGTGGCAGTGGTTGATAGATAGTCAATTCCACGAATGCAGTTTGTTCTTCAGAACGACGTCGAAGTGTCCAAGTTGAGAATAATAGACCTTGTTGGGGAGAAGCTCAAGGAAGACTTGGAAATTAAGGAGTTAAAAGAAAAATATCATGTATTTTCCAAGATTCTGTAGTAACAAGTTCCCACTAACTTAAGGCAGAGCACGAAGCAAAAACTAAACAAAATGATGAAGGATTATAGGTTCAGTAACGAACACGATGTTTGATGTAATGCAGGAGAAGCCTGATCAAGCAGAGGGAGAAAGGAGTGTTTAGTCCAGAAAGGTTAATGGACTTCCAACAAAAAAACGCGACCATACGTTGAAGCGTACCAGAAAGTGAGGCAGAGAATATTCCTTTCAGGTTATTATCTGAAAGAATTGGGTAAACAGTTATTAGTTACTGCCCAACAGAGTGAGGAATCAAATCAAGATGTGGAATTTGAAGTGCTTCAAAATGTGTTAAACAATAAGGAAGAGGGATAGGTTAGAAAACCATCTATCTCAGAAGCAAAGAACGCATTTGAAAGATTTGTTAAAGCAGCATGAGGGATTGTTTCCTCAACCAACTTCGACTCTCTGCCTACTTTTAGGACCAAGACATCCGCCCTCCCACCGTGGGCACCTTCTCCCACCCTCAACATGCCCATCCTCCTGGACAGCCCGTGCTGACCTGCTACTTGCCCTTTACCTCTTCATTTCCAATTGCCGCCGTGACATCAACCAGCTCAACGTGTCCAACCGCCTCACCAATTCCACTCTCTCGCCCTCACAACGCTCATCCCTCCACTCCCTCCGCTCCATTCCCAACCTCGCCATCCATCAGCAGACAAAGTGGGTGCAGTAGTTTTGTGGTAAACTGACCTCTATATCGCTGGTGGCAGGTGCCTCCTACCGCCCATTCGACCATGACCTCATTACCATCACCAAACATCATCTCCCAGGCCATACTCAACCTCAAGACCTCAGGGGATCGCACACACATAGTGGATCCCCGCACCGCCAATTCTACCTACTACTAATATCCTCAAACCTGGTTATCCCCGCCGACCTATCACCTCAGCCTGCTCTTACCCCAACGAACTCATCTTCACCTTCCTCGATACTATCCTATCTCCCGGTCCAGGAACTCCCCACATAGGTTCTGTCTCATTTTCGGAATATGCATCATACGTTTGGGACACCACCCATGCCCTCCACCTCCTCGAAGATTTGAATGTCCCCGGCCGCCAACGCCTCATCCTCACCATGGACATTCAGTCCCTCTACACCTCCATCTGCCATGACCAGGGTCTCCAGGGTCTCTGTTTCTTCCTCTCCCGACTTCCCCACCTGGACCCTTCCACTGACACTCTTATTCGTTTCCTTGAAATGGTCCTCACCCTCAACAATTTGTCTTTTCAATCCTCCTACTTGCTCCAGAGAGACGGGGTAGCCACGGCCTCCCGCATGGGCCCAATAACATCCCGTTTCTTTGTCAGCTACGTGGAAAAGTCTATCTTCCGAAATGATGTATGTACTTATTGATTCAAGAATCCTGCCTGGACACACGTTACGAAGTCTGCTCCATCGAAACTATTTGCAGTTCGCAGCTTGTATAAGATCTCCCCTTAGCCTCCTACGCTTTAAAGAAGAATATTGCTAGTCAGACCGAACTCTCCTTATACTTCCAGACGCCAGAGTCCTGACAATATCCTTGTATATCTCCAGTGGAATCTTTTTAGATTTTAATAACACCATTCCTACAGCAAGGTCATCAAATGTCAACATGTGCGGCGTCACCAATGCTCTACACAACTCCAACATAACTTTCCAACCTACGAAAAGAAGAGGAATGGAGGATTTATGACATTTGTAAATGAAGTGAAACAGCGAAAAAAACATCATTGAAAATTCATTAGAAATTCATATCAAGAAAAGGGAAATGACAACGAAGTGGGAAGAAAGGGAAAAAAAATGATCGACAGTAGAGTTAAGGGAGAAAGAATGTTAGTGCCCATTCCCTCAGCACTTATGCTCTGAATATTTACACTACCTCAGCATTGACGCTCTGATAGTGTTGAACACTTTCAGCACCGACCATCCGGTAGTGCAGTCTTCCCACAGCATTGACACTCTTATAGTGGGACGACCCATCTGCACTGATTCCACAATAGTGGGGCGCTCCTTCTGGACTCACATCCTAACAGTGCGGCTGTCACTTAGCACTGATCGTCGGGCAGTGTGGTGATCCCTCAGCGCTGACCCCTCGACTGTACTGATCCCACGCAGTTCGATATCTCTAATGGTTGAGGTAA
>NW_025197788.1:0-5286 GCF_004010195.1 Chiloscyllium plagiosum
TGTACACTACATTCGTCTTGCTCATGTTTGGTATAGGGTCCTTCGTTCTGGTGAGTTGTTGTCTGAGCGTGGCTGTTGGTTTGTGTGCCGTTATGAGTCCTAGGGGTCGCAGTAGTGTGGCTGTCTGGCTGTACAAATCTTCGCACAAACGTTGATTTACTTATCTACGCTACTCAACTCTGTGATCTGCCTGTGTTGCTCGCAAGACAAATGTTTTTACTGTGCCTTGGTACACGTGACAATACATGCAATTCAACTTGTCAAGTTCCAATTAGACAGCCTTCTACCAACACTGTCTGTCTCCTCGGAGACATATTTGGAACCAATCTGCCAATTTACTCTGGATGACATGTGTTTTTGTTTTAGTTATCAATCTTCCTTGTCAAAGGCTTTGCTGAAGCATATAGAATCCAGATCAATTCCCTACCCTCGTCTCCAGATCTGGTCACCTCCTCTTAAAATTTCACTAGATTTGTGAGGAATTCCCCCTTCCACTCTGAGGGAGCCGTGCTGATTGTACATGGTCAAGCCTTGCCTCTCAAAATGGAGATTAGTTATCTCCGTCAGAAATTTCTTCAATAGTTCCTCAGGCATCAAAGCAACAAACACCGGTCTGTAATTCCCAGTCTATCTCCTCCACCACCTTAAAGAGTGGAAAAAAAACATCGGCTGTCCTTCAGTCCTCTGACATTTCCCCAATGGCCAGAGAGGAATTAATGCTTTGAGACAGAGTTCTCCCTAATCTGTTTGGTCACACTTCCTCCAGACTTTAGAATTTGTCAGCTTTAAGCTCACTGAACCTACAATACTTGTTTGCATCATCCCGAAATCTGCTCAACAGAGACTGACAGCGAGGCTGTTGTTTTGTTTTTTACATTATTTCATCTCAGTGTTGTTCCCATCCTTACTGAGGTGTGGGAAAATGTGATCCCTAATTCCTGGTTTTCGATTCCAGTTTTTTCTATGAGCACATTCCAACGTCCTTTGGGACTAAGTGAACGAAAACGTTCTGAACAAAACAATCACCATCTGGAAGAATATGTAAGGTATTTTACACACGTGGATATTGCACGTGCGTGCACACGCACATACATGTCCCACACACATGTAAATTATTTTTCTGCCTTTCTACTTAATATCTGCCTTTGCATGCGAAAACAATTCCCACTGCTCATCCATACTTCCTTTGAACTTCCCACTGAGCAAGTACACAACCCATCTCAATCAGAAGCAAACTGGACAGACTCACCATTGTTCACAGGAAATGCAGTTTAATGGAGCTGACAGCCCTCACTTCCACTTTCTGTATTCACATTTGCTAGAAACCAAATAGAAGCAAATTAACATTGCACCAAACGATAAATAACAAAAAAAAATCCCATTACTTTGTATTTACAACAGAAATATCGAGTTGGGTTCTAAACCAGCCAGGAAGCCAGCCACTGAGTTGCCTGACATTCAGACATTTCAGAATTATCATGACATAAGGCAAATCTTGCCAATGACAGATCACAGAACTATTCCATTAAATATATGGTATTAGGACTCTAATACTGAGCATGAAATGTTGTCAGCTGTTGTAAAAAAAAACCCACCTGGTTCTTTAATGCCCTTTAGGGAAAGTAAACTGCTAACATGACCTGGTTTGACCTACAAGTGACTCCAGACCAACAGAAACTGGTTTGGTTATTGGAGGTCAGCCATCTACGCTCCAGGGCCTCACTGCAGACATTCCTCGATATTGTGATTAACTATCTTTTGTGACTGACCTTCCCTCAATCATAATGCATAATGCTCGGCAGCATTCAGAACTCTTCAGATACTCCATGTTGTAATGCAACAAAATCCCTGCAACTTCCAGCTCTGGGCTGACAAGTAGCAATGAATGTTTGTGCCCCACAAATGCCAAGCAATCACCACCTCCAATAAGATATTACCTAAATAATGCCTCTTTAAATTCAGTGGATTTGCTGAGACTGAATCCCATACGATTAACAGCCTGAGATTTACTATTGAGCTGAAAATGAACTGGATTCACAGTATAAATTCTGTGACTACACACGCAAATCAGAGGGCAAGAATACTGCAGCAGCTAATGCATCGCTTGACACTGAAAGTCTCTTCAACTTCTACATGGTAATCATCAGGAAAGTTCTGGAGTACTCCCCGCGTGTTTGGACAAGTGTATCCCCAACAACCCTCACCAGATGGGATACCAGCATGAGCAAGCAGTCCTTTAAAAGCACTATGCTGTGCACTCTTGAAATCTAAAATGGAAACTTAAAGTGTTGCAAAATTTCAGCAAACCTGGCAGCATCTGTGGGGGGAAATAAAGAGTTAACCTTTTGAGTCCAATACAACTTTTCTTCAGTACAGTTCTGGAGAGGAGTCATTCATTTCACCAGAGACATCCATTCTCTTTCTCTCTTCATAGTTATATCTGGCCTACTGAGTTTCTCCAGAACATTTTTTAAGATGAAGTAGCCAGTTTCATTGGCACCACATCTACAAACATGCAGTGAAACCAATACTGGTGCTCAGTGGCAGCATTGTGTATCATTGACAATACACACTGCAGAAATTCACCAGTGCTCCTTAGAAAGCATCTTTCAAATCCAAGACCAATGCCATGCTAAAGACAAGGGCAGTAGGCACATGGGAAAACCACGACCTGCATGTTCCCTTTCAAGCCACTCACCATCTTGACTTGGATAAATATTCCTCCAGTAAAATCCCCATAGTCCTAATAGACTGTAGAGCTGCTTTCTCATCAGTGAGACATGACTGGTTATTGTTTTAACCTGAGGGTCATTGTGCTCCAAGGCAGGGATGTGTTTGAGAAGGTGGGAACTTCCTGATGATCTCAGTCTGTGTGGGAATTGAACCTGTTCTGTTGATGCCACTCTAGATCACAAAGCAGCCACCAAGCCACCACTGCTGCAGGGGGACAGTCAGCACAGTAGGCTGGTTGACTGGTGTGAGATGTAGAGAGGCGAGGTGATCCTCAGTTGAAACTCACCGCCAGATCTCGCTCGCTCTGTGTGTGTGTTGGAGAACAGCTCTTTGGAACTAGTGTGAGTACTTCGGTGTCCTTCTGTCAAAATCCTGGACAATCCCTCCCACACCACACACCCTCCCCACCGCCCCACACCACTAACCGATTGTTCCTCCACTGTTCGGACTGCGGGGACACAGGAAAGCAACTCCCATCACATTCTCAAGGGCAATAAACGCTGGCCTAGCCAACAAAACCCAAGCTTCCGTAATTAATTGATGAAATACATCTGAATAAAACATTTGACAGCCAAGAATTTGATCGCTGGAAAGTTGAAGCAAATGTATTAACATATTGTTGTGCAAACACTTGGAATTTGTGTGTGTGTGTGTGTGTGTGAAAGAGTGTTTGTGTGTGTGTGAAAGAGGCAGAGAGACAGAAAGTGTGTGTGTGTGCGCGCGCGCGCGGGAAAGGGCGTGACCATTGCTGCAAGAGAATTCACTTCCATCACATTGTAACCATGATGAGGCATTGAGGGAGACCAGAGCTGGCCGAATTTCCTTTGAAAAGTCTTTGAGCTGTGAAGCATTTTCAGAGAGCACTATCAGGATGTGGTTAGTCCATGTAGCAGATCATAAAATCTCTGTTGCTAAATATAGGAAAAGCTTCCTACAATCCTGAATAAAATCTGATACTTGCTCAATCCTATATCTCTGATGTAAATATACCACATGTGATTCAAGATTGGTCTGTGTGTGTTTCAGAGGAATAAAACACAATGTCCGTGCCAACAGTGCAGGAAATTGTCATTGCAGCAAGAGTGTGTTATGTAACCAGCACTGAGGCTGCAATTGGATTTGAACTGACAATGATTGATTACTGTTAGTGAAAGGCTATGATATGGAAGGCACTGACCTGAAAGAGATGGGAATGAGACCTGGGTCAAGAGCAGGCTGAGGACGCTCTGTCTAAGAAGAGTTCCCATCACCTGTCCTGTGGGGATATGCTCACTGTTAAGTTAACAGAATTGACTCGCTCGAGGTTTGATGTTAGAATTAGAACTGGAATTAGACTTTATTGTCACGTATACTCCAGTATACGAATAAATGAGGACAATGAATAATGCACAGAGTCGCCATTCTCTGTCGCCATCTTGGTGTCAAAACCAAGATGTCTGCAACAATAGAGATTCACTTCCAGTGCTTTGGCCATCCACCAGTCAGAAACTTTCATCTCCTAAACAAAATCCACTCTGATGGAGAATGGGGAAACCGCTATCCAGTGAGTGAAAGAGCTTTACTTTCATTTCTTTATACTATTGCTCTTCTGATGATTCATGGTTCAGCCCCAGTCTATTGGAATATTGCAACTGTATTGCAACTGAATATTGCAACTCAAATAGTCCTGTATTAAAAAAGGCAGACAGAAAGCAGGAAGCATGGACCAGTTAGATTAACATGTCACAGGGAAACTGTGGGAAGGTAATATTCAATCAGATACAGCAGGATACATTGATTAGTTCAAGCTAATCTGGCAGAGTCGACATTGTTTGTTGATTTTATTGGAATTCATTGAGGATGGACCATGTGGCATTGATGATGGTGAATGTTGACCTTAGTTTTCTTTTAAAATAAAGTGACACATCAAAGGTCATGGCAGTAAGTAAAGGCGCGAGGTGCAAAGGGAAATGATTGCATGGGAACACTGTGGCTTGCTGAAATGGAAAACAGTTGAAAACAGCGCTCACATTCATGATTCTTCTGAGGCTTTAAGTTAGTTGCACAATTTCTAGATATTTTCTTCCTTGGCCCTAGCTCCCTCGTCTTCACTGTAGATGTGCAATCCATCTGCACATCCATCACCCATCAGAGGTCTTCTTTAACCACTGCACTCCATCAAACTAATATTTCTTGGGAAACAGAATGTGGCAGAAATTAAATTCTACTTTCTGTGTTTCTGCTCCCAATTTAATATTCAACCATTTAATTTATACTGAGTTAGGGACTGGAATCTCAACGATGGTCTCAAATAGTTTATGTATTTTAAGACATCGCAGAGTGAGTTTCAGTCTGAAATCTAATTGAGGGATTGGGGGATTACTATGCAGAGTAGCAGGTACCAGGGAAAGAGTTACAGATAGGCGTATAGTCGAGGGATACGATGTTGTTCATAACTAATTAAACAATATTGGGGAGTGAGGTACATACTGAAATCTAACTGAGGAGTTTAGGGTGTTTATTTTTGGAACCACAGATAGTCAGGAATGCGATAAAGGCTGGAATCTAATAGAG
>NW_025197789.1:0-5288 GCF_004010195.1 Chiloscyllium plagiosum
GGGTGTATAAGTGTTTGTCAGGGTGTGTGTATGTGTCTCTCCCACTCACTGCTGAGTGCAGTGCACCGAGTGAGCTGTGAAGCCTCTGTGAGTGTTGATCTGAGCCCTGCCTGGCCTAGCTAACACGGATGGGGAAAGCACCATTCAAAAGGAATGAAACTGAATGGATCAGTTTGCATTGACCTAGACACATTAAACCACAATGGCACTTACAGCCCTGCTGACCTTGCCAAGTGCTCCTTATTATCACCTAAGGACTTAGCAAACCTGGGACAGCCATCCTACTGACTGGTTAAGTCACAGACTGATGTAGTCATCCTCTTGGAAAGACTGTATACCTTACTGTGGATCAGGTATTTCAATGTTCCTCACCAAGGTTGGCTCAGCAACACCACTGCTGACTTAGCTGGATGGACTTTGAAAAGAGCTAGCAACTTCAGTCTGGGCAATGCATGAGACACTGTGGGCCTTGAGCAACAGCAGCACCACAATGTGGAACTTCATTCTACCATGACCGTCCATCAGGGAGATTAACCCTGGTTCTCACTCTGAGGCAGTGAGCACCTCATATCCACAACACTCTCAGATAAGTGGTTTCTCCCTATCTATTTTGAGCCTATCTCCCCACACTGTCTACCTTTGTTCGAGACTGGCTCCCATGTGGAAGGCACAGTCTGTGGACTGCAGCAGTTCCAAAAGACAGCTCATTATCAACTTCTCCAGGGCAACTAGGGATGGGCAGTAAATGTTGGCCTAGCCAGCAAAACTCTCATCCCATGAACAAGTAAAATAACTACTCTCTAAAATGTGCTCACAGTCCTTCAACCTTTCAATCCTTTGTTTAAGTGTACCTCAGGCAGCTGTTTAACAACACAGTTGTATTCAGTCACTACCACTTCCATCTGCTGAGCTCCCACTTCCTTTGAACAGGGTTAAAACAATGACTGCAGATGCTGGAAACCAGATTCTGGAGTAGAGTGGTGCTGGAAAAGCACAGCAGGTCAGGCAGCTTCCGAGGAGCAGGAAAACTGCCTGACCTGCTGTGCTTTTCCAGCACCACACTACTCCCACTTCCTTTGAACATGTGCACATGGGAAAACATTCAAATAAAGATGAAAAATCATTGTCAGTTGGCTGTTTAACAGCTACAATTTGGAGACAGTGAGAACTGCAGATGCTGGAGAGTAAGTGTGGTGCTGGAAAAAGCAATCAGCATCAGAGGAAAAGGGGAGTCCTCTTTTTATTTCATTTTTAAATTTTGTTTACCTGTTTGCTGTCTTCCTGCACATTCCTCATCCTGCTGCCTGGCAGGTTTCACTTTGATGTGCTCTCCTTCCTCCAAACACATCACATTAGGTCAATAATATTTTACTAAATGATTACCTTAAGCTTGGAGGATGGCTAACTGAGTCTGCTTGAAAAAATACACAATGAAACTAGGGCTAATGCTCATTTGGATGTTTTGTGTTGGGAAAAGAAAATCACTTCCAAAGTTTTAACAGCTCTATAATTTTAAATAATGAAACTATTTATGACTGTTTAATGACCTTTAATACACTTGCCAAATTTGTCACCTCAGTGGTTTAGGTGATTTTTCTTTTCTGACTCAGCTTGCAGCATTTAAAAAGCAGTTACATATTTTTCCAATATTCAAATCTGTAAATTCAAGTCCGTTATTTTACACAATCATTAACTGTTTAGCTCTAAGTAAACTGAAAACAAGTTTTGTTTTTATTCCCAATCTTCAATTGCCCTGAAGCTCTGACCAGCGAACTCAGTACAAAGACTAAAGCAGAGATGTTTATGAGCTGCACTGACTAATGCTCATATTAATACTGAATATTGTTTCCAAATTGCTCATCTGCTTTCTGATCCTGATGGATCGGTATCCTTCCAGGATGTACAGTTTTGATTACACTTTTTGTTGCTGTTTAAAGTTAGTAAAGGTAAACTCTCCACAGTGTTACCAGACCTGTTTTCAGAGAGAGACAATTGGTGCTTGTTTAACCTGAGAATCACCACATTTCGGGCAAGGGAAGAGGATCTGTATGGTAACTCCATCTGGTGTGGGAATTGAACCCATGCTGTTGGCTATTACTCTGTATCATCAACCAACTAACCAGCAAACCCAGCTAACTAACACTTTGATATTGATAGCAAAACATGAGCCAACAATATTGTGTAAGCTTTACAGTAAGAAATAATGACGTAGAGAGCATTCTATTTCCTATTAAAGGAAAATACGGTCACAAACAATTTGGTAAGAAAGTGCACATGAGTCAATACCCTCCCGCACTGTGGGCATGGGGGGGGGGGGGAATTTCATCAGGCCAGATGGGAGCTGATGACAATCCTACCACCTTTCCACCTATACCCTGAGTGAGTCTGTGACAGGAAGGCCCACTATGCTGCTAAATGAGCCACTTAAGGGGGCAATTGGTCCTTATTTAAGGGTCACATGCTGTTACCGCTGGCATTGATCCAACAGTAATTTAAGGTTGACCATGTAAGCAACAGAAGAAGCAAACCCCTGGGATCCCAAAGGGTGGTAATGCCTGATCAAGGGGGTAGCATCAAGAAAGTAGGAGTTCCCACTGAGAGTCACATGGAGCTATATTAGTGATGCCCTTCTACAACTCCCTCACAACCCTCAGACTGTGATACCCTCCCACTATCACTTACTTGTGGCTGGGATTCCAGTGATGACACTGGGTCCAAGGTGGGTGTCACACCCACATCAGACCCCCACCACCCGTATTCCCCCCCATCCCACCCCACCCCAGTGCTGCTGTTCAAAGGAGGTGCCAACTTCCGTCTCTTCGACATCTCTTCGTGGATGGTGCTTCTACCTCCAGGGGTCCTGCTCCCAGGGAGATCTCACTGTTGTCCAGTTAAGTGCCTGATTGCAGGAATCCCGTCTATAATGAATAGGGCCATTTTGCCAAAGTATACTATTAATAGATAACCGCGGCTGTTAAAGGTGTACCTATGTGGACTGCAGCAGTTTAAGAAGACAGCTCATTGCCATCTTCACACGGACAACTAGAGCTGGATAATAAATACTGAACCAGCCATGAAAAAACATGCATTGCTCAGAGGAAGCTGGTAACGATGTCCTTCACAATTACTCTTCATCCATATCTCTGTTTGATATAATACGAGAAATCATTGGACACTAAAAAACTGAAACAGGTTATTCATCCTTCACTTACAAATGATTAGAAAACCAAATCTCACATGAACCTCACATGGTACTCTGCTCATATTAATAAACAACCTAAATTAACACCTTTCTCAGTTAACATCGTAAAACCAAGCAATTCTCTATTAAGTTAATTTAATTTGGTCAAAATGTGAGCTCTTTCCAGTACATCTGCTTTGCATGCATCTATATTTAATTGTTTGGGATGATTGGTGATGATTCTTAGAGAACAATTTTTGCACAAGATTCCTCCATTCAAACCGATAGCATTGCAAGGAAACGTTTGCTAAGTAATAGACAATGAGGTAAGCCATTAGTCTACTCCTTCTGTAATAACATTCCTGAAGAAGGGCTTATGCCTGAAACATCGATTCTCCTGCTCCTCGGATGCTGCCTGACCTGCTGTGCTTTTCCAGCACCACACTCTCGACTCTGATCTCCAGCATCTGCAGCCCTCACTTTCTCCTAACAGCAGTAACTGCAGATTTAGCACAACATAATGCAAAAACTGGTGACAGAATTGTGATTATTCCACTCAATACATTTCTGATGATTATATGCTGCAACTTAATTTCCATCTCAAATTCATGTTCTGAAGGTGAGAAAAAAACTACCTTTTTACTTCTTGCTCAAGTGTAAACTCAGCCAATATCTTTGCCACTAATTGTATGTTGTTGATTCAGTCTGGAGCATCCCACTCAGTGCTCTGATTAGAAATCAAGAGTCATTTGCAATGATGTTTTTCAATGAAAAATAAATTCCAACCAGCAGTAACTGCCATTTCAAAGGATGACCGTGGTATATTGCAGTATCAAAATTAAATGGTCTTATCAATTTACAGGTTTGAATCTTTCAGGTTGCTTTGGTGAATGTGGATGCTGGTGATTGCTTCATCAGTGAATTACTTCAGGGCAGCCCATAGCAGTGAAAAGCTAGTGTAGAAGCAGTGTTTATTCCAGTTCTGAGGAAGGGTCACTGGACCCAAAACATTGGCTCTGTTTCTCTCCCCACAAATACATTAGTGGCACTTAAACTGGAGGGGCACCGTTCCTGGGTGGTAGAATTGTGAGAGCACTTTGAGAGGGTTTAAACTGGTTTTGCAGGGGGGTGGGAACCAGAGCTACAGATCAGAGGAGAGGATAGTTGTTGAATGGGCAGGAATAGAATGCAGAGAGTCTGTCAGGAAGGGTACACAGTTGATAGGGTAAAGGGGATGGGTTAAAGTGTGTCTGTTTCAATGCAAGGACTGTCAGAAATAAGAGTGATGAACTTAGAGTATGGATCATAACTTAGAACTACGATGTTGTGGTCATAATGGAGATTTCACAGGGGCAGGAATGGTTGTTAGATGTTCCAGGGTTTAAATCTTTTACAAAGAACAGGGAAGGGGATAAATGAGGAGGGGAAGCAGCATTGTTAATTAGAGAGTGTATCACAGCTGCAGAAGAGGACGTTGCTGAGGAGAGTTTGTCTACTGAGTCAGTATGGGTGGAAGTCAGTCACCTCTTTAGTGCAGATGGTCTAAATGGAGCCAATTTTGTCAGGTGCGTCCAGGAAGGATTTCTGACTCAATATGTGGACAGGATAACTAGGGGGAGGCCATATTGGATTTGTTGCTCATCAACAAGCTAGGCCAGGTGTCAGATGTTTCGGTTGGAGAACATTTCGGTGCAGTGACCACAACTGCCTCACCTTTAACATGAACATGGAGAGGGATAGGAACAGACAGTATAGGAAGGTATTTAATTCGGGGAGGGGAAATTATACTGTTATTAGACAGGAGCTGTGGAGTATAAATTGGGAACAATTGTTCTATGGAAAAAGCACAACAGAAATATGGAGGCTGTTTAAGGAGCGCTTGTTGCAAGTATTGGATAACTTTGTCCCACTGACACAGGCAAGCAATGGCAAGGTGAAGGAGCCTTGGATGACAAGAGAAGAGGAGCTTCTCGTCAAAAGGAAGGAGAAAGCTTATTTAAATGTTGAGGAAGCAAGGATCTGGCACAGCTTTAGAGGATTACTGGGTAGCTAGGAAAGAACTCAAATGGACGGATAACAGCTAGGAGGGTGCATGAAAAAGCCTGGG
>NW_025197790.1:0-3243 GCF_004010195.1 Chiloscyllium plagiosum
GAAGTGGCAGATGGAGTTGAATTCAGATAAATGCCACGTGCTGCATTTTGGGAAAGCAAATCTTAGCAGGACTTATACACTTAAGATCCTAGGGAGTGTTGCTGAACAAAGAGACCTTGGAGTGCAGATTCATAGCTCTTTGAGTTGCAGGTAGATAGGATAGTGAAGAAGGCGTTTGGTATGCTTTATCTTATTGGTCAGAGTATTGAGTACAGGAGTTGGGAGGTCATGTTGTGGCTGTACAGGACATTGGTTAGGCCACTTTTGGAATATTGCATGCAATTCTGGTCTCCTTCCTATCAGAAAGATGTTGTGAAACCTGAAAGGGTCAGAAATGATTTACAAGGATGTTGTCAGGGTTGGAGGATTTGAGCTATAGGGAGGGGCTGAACAGGCTGGGGCTGGTTCCCCTGGAGCATTGGAGGCTGAGGGATGACCTTATAGAGGTTTACAAAACTATGAGAGGCATGGATAGGGTAAATAGACAAAGCCTCTTCCCTGGTGTAGGGGAATCCAGAACTAGAGGGCATAGGTTTAGGGTGAGAGGGGAAAGATATAAAAGAGACCTATGGGACAACGTTTTCACACAGAGGGTGGTATGTGTATGGAATGAGCTTCCAGAGGAAGTGCAACATTTAAGAGGCATTTGGATGGGTATATGAATAGGAAGGGTTTGGAGGGATATGGGCCGGGTGCTGGCAGGTAGCACTAGATTGGGTTGGGATATCTGGTCGGCATGGACAGGTTGGACCGAAGGGTCTGTTTCCATGCTGTACATCTCTATGACTCTATGACAGCATCTGATTTGCTATCGGGCACTGAGTATTTTCAAGACAGAGATTACTCATTCTGACATAATCAGGATATCAAGGAATATGGTCATAATGCAGGAACATATTGTTGAGACTGATGATCAGCTGTGATCTAGTTGAATGCAACAGCAGACTCAATGGGCCGAATGGTGTTCACTTACTCTGATTTCCCATGTTCCTCTGTCTCTAAATACTTTGTAATTTAAAGCTTTCACCAGAGAAACTATTTGTGTGGCTCCATTTTATAAATTTTGTGCCATGTAAAATCTGCAGTTCCTTTGGGTCTTTCCTACATTTTTTCTAACTTTACACTGAGACTGTAATGTTTAAATTGTAACTGTGTTTCTTTATTTTTCCACTTTGTAACTAAGATTTGGTATTTTGGTATCTTCATACCTAAGGTGATGATGAGAATAGCAACATTGTGCACTTTTCACTGTATTCCTGCACTTGACTACACATCACAATAAAATCTAATTCTATTCTAATTCTAAGACAAACAAAACTTTGCCAAAAGGTTGCTCAGGATTGCAACTCCCAGCATTTCAGATGTTCCTTAGTGCTTCTTGCATCAGCTTCAGACATATAGTGAACAATGTCCTAGTGAGATTCCTGAGAGAGATGATAGTGAATTGGTAAGTCAATGTGAAAATCAGCCTGTGGAGACTGGACCATCTTGTGATAAACAAACCATTGTTTAAGACTTCCTAATTGGATTCATGATGTTGGACTGGGGTGGACAAAGTTAAAAATCACATACAACACCAGGTTATAGTCCTGATTTGGAGGCGAAGGTGGAGATTTCAATATATAATTTCAGTTACATCACACTGTAAACTTTTGCTATAAATTCTATGTCTTACAATCTTATTCTCCACAACCACCTAATGAAGGAGCAGCGCTCCGAAAGCTAGTTTCGGTTCCTTCATATGTAAATCTCAGAACTTTTTAAAGTTGCATGCTCAAGATAGCGTTTACCAATAGCTATCATCTCAGCTCAGATAACGCATTGAAGATGTGAAGTTAAAGTCTGTCTGTGTCCTAATGTTAGGTCAGACTGATTCTGTTTCGACAGTGGGAGTTACAGAATCTCACATGGATTCATGCAGTTTTTGAGCAAAATGAAATGTAATTCTGCAAATACAAATTCACTCAACAAACTTGTATACGTGTGGGCGCAGGGGAGACTGAGTAAGTGTGTGCATGTGGGTGTGTGTGGGGGGGTGTGAGTGGGGGTGTGAGTGTCTGTTAGAGAGTGTGTATGTGTGTGAGTGTAATGGGGTATCAGTCTCTGAGAGGGTGCGTGTGTGGATGTGAGTGTGGGGGTGGTGTGAGCATATGAGAGAGAGCTTGTGTATGAGAGAGGGCCTCTGTGTGTGTGTGATTTGTGTGTGTGTGTGTGTGTTTTTCATACAATGGTGGTTGCCTGTAATGTGACATGAACCCAAGGTCCCAGTTGAGGCCCTCCCTATGGGTACTGAACTTAGCTATCAGCCTCTGCTCGGCCACTTTTCGCTGCTGCCTGTCCCGAAGTCCACCTTGATCACCCAAACATCCGAGATCGAATGTCCCGGACCACTGACATATTCTCCGACTGGGAGGGAGCCCTCCTGTCTGGTGATTGTTGTGTGGTGCCCATTCATCCGTTGTTTTAGCCTCTGCTCAGTCTCTCCAATGTACCATGCCTCAGGACATCCTTGCCTGCAGCGTATGAAATAGACAACATTGGCTGAGTCACATGAGTACCTGCCATGTACAAGGTGGGAGGTGTCCCCACGTGTAATGGTGGTATCCATGTCGACACTCTACCATGCCTTGCAGCGTCTACTGTTACCGGGTCGTATGGTGTTATCCTGAAAGTGGGGCAGTTTGCTATGAACAATGATTTGTTTGAGGTTTGGTGGTTGTTTAAAGGTGAGAAGTGGAGGTGTGGGGAAGGTCTTGGTGAGGTGCTCATCTTCATTGATAATGTGTTGCAGGTCATGAAGAACATGGCGTAATTTTCCAGCTCCTGGGAAGTACTGAACAACGAAGGGTACCCTGTCGATTGCAGCCCGTGTCTGTCTCCTGAGGAGGTCATTACGGTTCCTTGCTGTGGCACATTGGAACTAGCAGTTGATGAGTTGAGCATCATATCCCCTCCTCATGAGGGCATCCCTGAGTACTTCCAGGTGCCTGTCATGATCCTCCTCATCTGAGCAGATCCGGTGTATGCATAGGGCTTGTCCATAGGGGATGGCTGTTTTAATATGTTTTGGGTGGAGGCTGGAGAAGTGTAGCATTGTGAGGTTGTCTGTGGGTTTGCGGTAGAGTGTGGTGCTGAGGTGTCCATCCTTGATGGAGACGCACATGTCCAAGAATGAGACAGATAGTCGAGAGTAGTCCATGGTGAGTTTGATGGTGGGATGAAACTTGTTGATGTCACTGTGTA
>NW_025197790.1:3335-5289 GCF_004010195.1 Chiloscyllium plagiosum
TAAAAGGTAGGGAGGAGGGACTTGGGGGAGGGGCGTTGGAAATGCGATAGGTGGAGGGAGGTCAAGGTGAGGGTGATAGGTCAGAGTGGGGTGGGGGCGGAGAGGTCAGGAAACAGATTGCAGGTTAGGAAGGCGGTGCTGAGTTCGATGGATTTGACTGAGACAAGGTGTGGGGCGGGGAAATGAGGAAACTGGTGAAATCTGAGTTCATCCCTTGTGGTTGGAGGGTTCCTAGACGGAAGATGAGGCGCTCTTCCTCCAACCGTCGTGTTGTTGTGGTCTGGCGATGGAGGAGTCCAAAGACCTGCATATCCTTGGTGGAGTGGGAGGGGGAGTTGAAGTGTTGAGCCACAGGGTGGTTGGGTTGGTTGGTCCGGGTGTCCCAGAGGTGTTCTCTGGAAACGCTCCCAAGTAGGCGGCCTGTCTCCCCAATGTAGAGGAGGCCACATCGGGTGCAGAGGATGCAATAGATGATGTGTGTGGAGGTGGAGATGAATTTAACTTAGAGCATGGTTGAGAACATGGAACTGGGATATCATAGCTATTAGAGATGTGGCTGAGGGATGGACAGGACTGGGGGTCCTGGATTAGAGTATAGATGTTATAGGAGGAATAGAAAGGGAAGTGAGAGAGGAGGGGGACTGGCATATTTGGTTAGGGATAACATTATGGCTGTATTTCGGGAGGATATTCCTGGGAGAAAATCCAGTGAAGTTATTTGGGTCGAACTGAGAAACAAGAAAGGGATGATCACCTTATTGGGATTGTATTATAGAATCCCCAGTAGTCAGCAGGAAATTGAGAAGTAAATGTGCAAGAAGATCTCTGATATTAGCGAATTGTGAGAAGATTTGTAGCTGAGGTTGAGGTTCTGGATGTAAGTTTGCTCAGTGAGCTGGAAGGCTCAGTTTCAGTCGGTTCATCACTGCTGGGTAATATGTGAAACTTCATTCGGAGGCTCACTGATGATGTTACATAGTACGGTGACAAAACGTCTGAAACCAAACCTTCCAGCTCAGCGAGCAAACTTCCATCCAGATCTCTGATATCTGTAAGAATAATTGGGCTTCAATGGTAGGGGATTTAAAGTTTTTAAACAGAGACTGGGAGTGCCATAATGTTAAGGGCTTGAATGGGTTGGAACTTATTACATGTGTACAAAATAACAATCTTAATCAATATGTGAATGTACCTCCTCCCTACTGGGAAATAAGACAGGGCAAGTGACTGAGGTGCCAGTGGGGAGTACTTTAAGGCCAATGACCATAATTCTATTTGTTTTTAAACAAGTTATGGAAAAGGAGAGAACTGATCAAAAAGTTACTGTTCTAAATTGGAGTCAGGACAATTGGTGTAGAGAATGTTGGGTGACTAAAGAAATTGAGGCTCTGGTCAAGAAAAAGAAGGAAGCATGTGGCAGGTATAGACAACTGGGATTGAGTGAATCCCTAGAGTAGTGTAATGGCAGTTAGGGTATTCTTAAGAGGGAAATCACAAGGGCAAAAAGGACTTGTGATAGTTTTGACAAATAGAGTGAAGAAGAATCTGAAGGGATTCTGTGAGTACATTAAGGACAAAAGAGTAACTAAGGAGAAAACCGGGCTCCTTAAAGATCAACATGGCCGTCTATGTGTGGAACCACAGGAGTTGGGGGAGATACTAAACAAATATTTCATGTCAGTATTTACTGTGGAGATGGACGTGGAAGCTAGGGAACTTGGGTAAATAAATAGTGGTGTCTTGAAAAGAATTCATATCACAAATGATAAGGCCCTTGAGGTCTTAAAATGCATCAAGGTGGATAATCTCTGGGACCTGTCCTGGTGTTTCCCAGATCTTTGTGGGAAGTGATTGCTGGGCCCCTTGCTGAGGTTTTGTATTATTAACAACCATAGGTGAGGTGCCAGATGACTGAGGATGGCTAATGTGTACATCTCTATGACAACCATAAAAT
>NW_025197791.1:0-5289 GCF_004010195.1 Chiloscyllium plagiosum
CCCAGGGCACTCTGTGGTCCTCGAGCTCTGGAATGTCTGTGTGTCATGAGCTCCGGAGCAGTATGTGGGCCAAGGGCCGTGGAGCAGTGTTCGGGCCATGGGTCGTGCAGCAGTGGTAAGCCACAGGCCCTGGAGCAGCAGATAGTCCTATAGCCCTGGTACAGCGTGTGTGCCACTGGCACTGGAGAGTAGTGGGCCAAGGTTTTTGGAGAAGTGTGTGGGACACAGGCCCGGGAGCAGTGGTGTACCACTGGCCCTGGAGCACAGTGGGGGTCATGAGCCTTGGAGCGGTGTGTGGGCCACGAGCTCCAGAGCAGTGGTGGGCCACAGGATCTCTAACAGTGTGTGGGCTACAGGGTATGCAGTGAGCTATGGGCGACGGGACCTGGAACAGTGATGGACCACGTGGCCTGGGGAAGTGTTTTGGCCACAGGGTCGAGCGCAGCGTGTGAGCTACGGATTCAGGAAACAGTGCATGGGCCACGGGACATGGAGAATTGTGTAGGGCTCCGGGCCTGGAGCAGAGTCTGGCCGACAGGGTGGAGCGCAGCGCGTGATCCACAGGGTCTGGAACAGTGTGTGGACCCCAGGGCCTGGAAAGGGTGTGAGACACGGGGCCTGGAGCAGTGTGTGAGACACGGAGCCTGGAGCAGTGTGTGAGCCACCGAGCCGGACAAATTGTGTGGGCAGTGGGCTTTGTCGCAGTGTGTGGGCAAAGACACCCGGAACCATTAGTGGGCCACGTGACCCATAGTAGTGTGTTGGCCTCAAGCCCTGGACCAGTGTATACGCCGGGCATCTGGAGCACTGCATCGGCCACAGGCCCTGGATCAGAGTGTGGGACTCGAGTCTTAGAGCAGTATCTGAGCCATGGGGCGTGTGACACATGAGACCTGGAACAGTGCCTGGGCCACGGCCCATAGAGCAGAGTGATGGACACAAACCTCAGAATCTCTTGTGTGCCAATTGTCCTTGAGGAACGTGTCAGGGAGTGTCCTGAGATTATCATGTGGGCCATGATCCTCGGAGCAGCATCTCTCCACAGGAGCGTTTCGGCAATGCGTCCTGGAGGTGATAAGGTCTGTGGATCCCAGAGCTGTCAGTGGGTCGTGAAACACTGGAACAGATGAAAAATGCATGACCACAGCAGCTTGGGGATGCAGCTCCATCGACGCGCACACGCAGAGAATCGCAGATGGTACCAGGGCAGGAAAAGCACCAGTGAGCTTACGTTGCACAATTTGTATTCTGGTAACAGATTGGTGCTTAGAGCGGGAGCAGGGATGACCTTGGGTGCTGGACTCTATCTGCTGCAAGCGGTCAGACCACGTGCAGAGACCGTATATTGAGTTTATTTTAATCTTTTACTTGCTTTTCGCCTCTGAATAGTAATGCAGCGTCTTGCTCCCCCCACCCCTGTTGGATTCATGAATTGTACCTCGGTATTCGTTCATAAGAGTTGGTTACACCTACAGTGGAGTACATATGACAATAAAAGGCTATTCCATATTCTGTGTGTGTGAGTGAGTGGCAGATGAGACAGTCTATGTCTTGATTAAACGAATATAATGCCACACTCCGCTGGCTTCCGCATGCCATGCATTGGAGGTGGCAGAGGGCTAAAACGATCAGCAATTCAATCACAGAGAGGGAGGGCAGGTGCTCAAAGCTTTACCCAAATTGAGAAAAACATTGACACGCACACACACACACGGATTACAATTGCAATGAGCTCCTCAGAGTGGAGCATGCTCGTGTGGAGTAATGTTCGTGCTTCATTTGCAATTTCGAAGTAGTTTGTTCAGGCAATATTCCTGAAACTGAATGGCACGTTAAATAGTGTTTCCCGTGCATTTGAAATCATGCCCGTCAGAGCGAAGCAATTTGAAAAAGGTTGAGATACATATGTTGCACTTTCTCCAATTGCATTTTCTCTTGATGCACTCTTTCTAATTGTAAGGGAGAAAGGACTCAAAAATTCTAAAATGTACCTAATGCTGGCATCCGGTTCAGCAATATGAATGTTAATCTCGTTCTGTGAATATCACAGGCAGAAGTCTGCATGGAATGGGATAAGAATTATTCTGTGTCTCCAACGATATTCTTTGAATAACCAAAGACTTTGAAATAACTGAATTTCATAGCATTTGATGACTTCTCAAAATGATTTTTAAAAATCTGTACATTAGTCCGGGGTGTAGGGCTTCCAGCAACGGAGGGATCGCACACATTGAAACAAAAAGCAGAGCGACAGAAAGAGAGAGACCAAGGGAAGGCATTGGATTCCCATGTCAACTAATTCGCCCCCAATACAACAGATACCGAAGTGCAAAGAGATGAAAAAACAGAGAGACACACATTAATGCGTTAATCAGAGAATGCATGAACAGGTACAAGCACATTGAGGCAAACAGCGCTGATGGAATCGTTTCTTTAAGGCAGAGATAGATGTGTTGTTGAATTTTAAGTTGATTAAAGATTGAAGGAAGAAGGCACGAATAAACTGTTGAGAAACATGATCAAACAGTAGAACAATGTTTTTGGCTATTTGGCTGAATTTTACTCGTAATGTTAATGGTCTTACGCGATCTTGAAAAGTATTCTGAGAGTCCAGTGGAGGCGAAGGTTGCGGAATATTTGATTGGAAAGTGTATTGCCATAAGGGAGAGATATGACTGTCTGAAGCGACTGTTTGTTCATAGAAAACCTACAGTATTGAATCAGGCCATTTGGTTCCACAAATCCACAGCAACGCTCCAAAGAGCTTATCACTATCCTATTCATGGAACTCAGCATTTTCAATGGATAATCAGCCTCATCTGTACATCCATCGTCTCAAAGAGAACACCAAAACGTCCGCATGAAATCCACATGGAAACAGGGAGAAATTGCAAACTCTGTATACTCCCCCAAGGCTGGAATTGAGCTCGGGTCCCTGGTGCTGTCAGGCAGCATTGCTAAACACAGAGCCAGCATGACGCCCATCAATTCCTAATGGTTGCGCCGTTGTGTTCCCAAAAGTGTTGATTTGGAGCAAGAGCAAAACACTTAAAAAATAATGGGTCCCAGATTGAGATAAGAATATCTCTCTCTCCTTATTATTGTGCTGTCTGCTGTGTTCTCACATCTCGGGAATAGTGAAGACTCGGTAATTGAAGACGTTCAAGGCAGCGATTGACTGACCGTTGGTGGGCAACGAAGTCAATGCTTATTTGGAATAAATATGGAAGTGTGTCAGCCACACTTTAATCAAACATGGGCATTCTGAATGGTACGCCAGGCTCGAGGGGCCGACTGGCATACTGCATACTGTTGGTCTTCCAATATACCCCACGAGGATGTCAGAGAGAGAGAGAGCGAGAAAGAGCGAGCGAGAGAGAGAGAGAGTGTGCGTGCAAGAGAGAGAGAGAGACAGAGAAAGGTCCTGTTCAGACAGTCAGGATCTTCACAATGAGACTGGAGGAGGCCAATGTTGCTGTCTAAGGATTCATACAGTGTAGAATGAAGAAAATGGGAAATTGGAAGCCTTCAGAAATTAGATAACGAGAATCCAGAGAAAGTATATTCCTGTCAGGGTGAAAGGGAAGGCTGGTCGGTATAAGGAATGCTGGATGACTAAAGATGTTGAAGGTTTGGTTAAGAAAAAGAAGGAAGTATATGCCAGGTATAGACATGACAGAGCGAGTGAATCCTTAGAAGTGTATAAAGAAAGTATGAGTATACTTAGGAGGGAAATCATGAGGGCAAATAGGGTCATGAGATAGCTTTGGCAAATATATTTAAGGAGAATCCAAAGGTTTTTTTTACAAATATATTAAGGACAAAAGGGTAACTAGGGAGAGAATAGGGCCCCTCACAGATCAGCAAGGTGGCCTTTGTGTGGAGCCACAAAAAATGGGGAGATTCTAAATGAATACTTTTCATCAGTATTTATTGTGGAAATGGATATGGAAGATATAGACAGTGACATCTTGCAAAATGTCCAGATTACAGAGGAGGAAGTGCTGGATGTCTTGGAACGGCGAAAGGTGGATAAATACCCAGGACCTGATCAGATGTAACCGAGAACTCTGTGGGAAGCTAGAGAAGTGATTGCTAGGCCTCTTGCTGAGATATTTGTATTATCGATAGTCACAGATGAGGTGCCAGAAGACTGGGGGTTGGCAAACGTGGTGCTACTGTTGAAGAAGGTCGTGAAAGACAAGCCAGAGGACTATAGACCGGCGAGCTTGAACTTGGTGGTGAGCAAGTTGTTGGAGGGAATCCTGAGGGACAGGATGTACATGTATGTGGATGTACTGATTCGGGGTAGTCAATATGGCTATCATGTCTCATAAACTTGATTGAGTTTTTTTGAAGAAGTAACAAAGAAGATTGATGAGGGCAGAGCGGTGAATGAGGTCCATATGGACTTCAGTAAGACGTTCGAGAAGGTTTCCCATGGGAGACTGATTAGCAAGGTTAGATCTCATGGAATACAGGTAGAATTAGCCATTTGGACACAGAACTGGCTCAAAGGTAGAAGACCGATGGTCGTGGTGGAGGGTTGGTTTTCAGACTGGAGGCCTGTGACCAGTGGAGTGCCGCAAGGATCGGTGCTGGACCATCTACTTATTGTCATTTACATAAATGATTTGGATGTGAGCAAAAGAGGTAGAGTTCGTAACTTTGCAGATTACACCAAAATTGGAGGTGTAGTGGACAGCGAAGAGGTTATCTAAGGTTCCAACAGGATTTGGACCAGATGGGCCAATGGGCTGAGAAGTGGCATTTGGAGTTTAAATCAGATAAATGCGGGGTGCTGCATTTTGGGAAAGCAAATCTTAGCGTGACTTCTACGCTTAATGTAAGGTTCGAGGGAGTGTTGCAGAACAAAGAGACCTTGGAGTGCGGGTTCATAGCTCCTTGAAAGTGGAGTCGCAGGTAGATAGGATAGTGAAGTAGGCGTTTGGTATGCTTTCCTTTATTGGTCAGTGTATTGAGTACAGAAGTTGGGAGGTCATGTTGCGCCGTACAGAACATTGGTTAGGCCACTGTTGGAACATTGCGTGCAATTTTGGTCTCCTTCCTATCGGAAAGATGTTTTGACAATTGAAAGGGTTCAGAAAAGATTGACAAGGATGTTGCTAAGGTTCGAGGGTCTGAGCTACAGGGAAGGCTAAACAGGCAGGGGCTGATTTCCCTGGAGCGTCAGAGGCTGAGGGGTGACCTTACAGAGGTTACCAAAATTATGAGTGGCATGGATAGGATAAATATACAAAGTCTGTTCCCTGGGGTCAGGGAGTCCAG
>NW_025197792.1:0-5291 GCF_004010195.1 Chiloscyllium plagiosum
TGGAGCACGAAATGGGAGAATTGGACAAAGGCTTAACTAAATATGAGAATTTGGAATGGGGCATCAGATAATGGGAGAATTGATGCAGTACAGCACTAAATGAGATAATTGTGGCACGACTATTCTGAATGGACGAATTAGAGGAGGGCATCCCTAAATTAGGCGAGCGACCCGGCCAATGTGATGGTTGGTTTGGGCAATAGTAAGTGGAAAATTTTATCAGGGCGTCCATAATTCAAGAACTGGTATGAGCTACGAGGGAATGGAAAATTTAATTTAATCAATAATTGGGAGATTCGGTGCACAGTGTCATCATATTATACAATTGTTGGGAGTGCCAACATATTACAGAATTGGAGCAGAACATTTCTAAATTGGGAATAGTGCCAGGGAACCAGTAAAAAGAAGAAATGTTGCAAACATCAGAGAATTGGAGATTCAGTTCAGTGCACCACTAAATGAAAACTATTCAGCAGGGCACCAGCACTTGGAAGAAATGTCTCTGGAAACAACTAAATGGAAGGAAATGCAAGGCATCAATAATTGGAGAATTCATGCAGGTGCCATTAAACTGGTAAGTGGGAGAACTGGGGCAAGATCATAATCAAAGGGAGAATTGTTCCATTTCCCGGATTCGTGCGAGATTGTCAAATGGGAGAATTAGTGCAGTGGACACCTGAATAGAGCCATAGTGATGTACAGTGCAGAAACATAAACTTCGGTCCAACTTGCCTAAATTTAAGAATGCTGGCAGCGCTCCACTAAATTGGAGAATCACTGCAAGTAACTACAAATTGGAAGAACTGGGCTTTGAATAATCGATATATGATAAGATGGAACAGGGCATCAGATAATGAGTGAATTGGTGCAGTGTAGCATTAAGTGAGAGAATTGGAGCAGGACAATACAGGTTGGCGAATTTGAGTCGGGCACTCTTAAATTGGGCAAGGGCAACAGTCAATATGAGGGCAACACTGAGTGGAGAATTGTTCAGGACAAGAGTAGTTGGGGGAGTGCTGGTGAGGAACACTTAATTGAAGAATCAGTCCAGGACAACAGTAAATGAGAAGCCTGGTGCAGGGTGCTGATAACTTTGAGAAATGGTGTAAATGGGAGAACACGGGCAGTGAATTACTAAGAAGGAAAATGTTGTAAAGGATTAGTGGTGGAAATTCAATACAGTGTACCACGAAATGGAAGATTTGTTACAGATCACTACTAAAGGCAGGATATGTACAGGATCGGTAATTCTGGAAATTTGATGCAGGGATTTCCAAGATTAGAAAATTGTCGCAGAGAAATACTAAATGGAAAAACTATATTAGAGATGTTAGACATGGCACAAGTAAATGGGAAACTTGGAGCAGGGCACTACTAAATGGTAGAGTCGGTCTCGAGCGCTAGTAAATGGAAGAATTAGTATAGGGATATGAGGAAATTGGAAAATTTGTGGAAATAAGTAAATAGGAAATTCGGTGCACAGTGTCATTACATGAGAAAATTGGTGGGAGTGCCAATATAACAGAGACTTGGAGCAATGCATCTCTAAATTGAGGAATAGGGACAGGGAATCAATAAAAAGAAGACATGTTGCAAGCATCGGTAAATTGGGGATTCAGTTCCGTGCACCACCAGAATTTGAGACAGAGCATCAGATAATGGGAGAATTGGTGCAGTGTAGCATCAAATGGGAGAATTTGGGCAGTGCAGCACGAAATGGGAGAATTTGGCAAAGGCTTAACGCAATATGAGAATTTGGTACAGGGTATCAGATAATGGGAGAATTGGTGCCGTACAGCACTAAATGAGAAAATTGGGGCAGGACAGTTCCAGATGGGAGAATTTGAGTAGGGCCACCCTAAATTGGGAGAGGGAATCATTCAATTTGACAGTTGGCTTGGGCAACACTGAGTGGAGAACTTGTTCAGGACGTCAGTAATGGAAGATTTAGTAAAGGGGTATGAATGAATGGGAAAATTGGTGGGAGTCAATACATGGGAGATTCAGTCCACTGTGCCATTACATTATACAATTGGTGGGGGTGCCAATAAATTACAGAACTGGAGCAAAACATTTCTAAATTGGTGAATAGGAGCAGGGAACTAGTAAAATGAAGCAATTTTGCAAGAATCTCTAAATTGGAAATTCAGTTCATTGCACCACTAAATGAAAATAATTCAAAAGGGCTCCTTTGGAAGAAGTCTCTCAGGGAACAACTAAATGGAAGGAAATGATGTAGGACATTAATAATTGGAGAATTCATGCAGGAGCCATTAACTTTCAGTGAGAGAACTGGGGCAGGATAGGACTCAAAGAGAGAATTAGAGCATATTCCGGATTTGTGCAGGATTGCCAAATGTGAGAATTGGTGCAGCAGAGTCATGAATAAAGCCAGAGAGATTCACAGTGCAGAAACAACGTGCCTATGTTTAAAAATGCTGGCAGCGCTCCACTAAATTGGAGAATCCTTGCAAGGAAGTACTAAACGGAAGAATTGGACAAGGGCCTACCTAAATGTGAGAATTTGAATCAGGGCAACAGACAATGGGAGAATTTGTGGCACTAAAAGGGAGAATTGGGGCAGAACAATACTGGATGGGAGAATTAGAGCAGGGCACCCCTAAATTGGGCGAGGGCCTCAGTCAATATGAGGATTAGTGTAGGGCAACACCAAGAGGAGAACTTGTTCAGGACAACTGTAAACGGGGGAAATGGAGTTGGCAACACTGAATTGGGGAATTGGTGCAGGGCATCAGTAAATGTGAGACTTGTTGGAGACTGGTGATAACTTTGAGAAATAGTGCAAATGGGAGAGCACGGGCAGAGGATCAGTAAATACGACAAATGTTGCGAAGCATTAGTCGTGGAGAATCAATAAAGGCATTGCGAGGTAGTAAAGATTTGTGCAGGATTGTCAAATGGGGGAGTTGGTGCAGTGGAGCCCTGATCAGAGCCATAGAAATGTACATCACAAAAACAGACCTGTCGATCAAACATGCCTACCTTTAAGAATTATGGCAGCGCTCCAGTAAATTGGAGATTCATTGCAAGTAACAGCTAAGTCTAAGAATTGTGCAAGGGCCTATCTAAATATGAGAATTTGGAACATTGGCATCAGATAATGGGAAAATTTGTGCACTTTAAATCTAAATGCGAGACTTGGGGCTGGGTAGCAGTAAATGGGAGAATTGGAGCAGGCCAATACACGATGGCAGAATTAGAGTAGGGAACCCCTAAATTGGACAAGGGCATCAGTCAATATGAGGGCAACACTGAGTGGAGAACTGGTTCAGGACATCAGTAATTAACGGAAATGGGGGTAAGGAACACTGAATTGAAGAATTGGTGCGGGGAAGCAGTAAATGAGAACCCTAGTGCATGGTGCTGTTAACTTCGAAAATTGGAGCAAATGGGAGAACACAGGCATTGAATCAGTAAATAGGGTAAATGTTGCAAAGGATTAGTGGTGGAGATTCAATACAATGCACTACTAAATGGGATAATTCCTGCAGTTCAACACTAAAGGGATGATGTGTGTAGGACCGGACATTTGGAGATTTGATGCGGGGTTTGCCAAGATTAGAGAATTGTTGCAGAAAAATACGAAATGGAAAAACCGGTGCGCAGTGGAACTATATTAGAGAACTGAGGCATGGCACTAGTAAATGGGAAACTTGGAGTAGGGCACCCCTAAATTGTAGAATCAGTCTCGGGCGTCAGTAAATGGAACAATTACTACAGGAGCATGAGGAAATTGGAAAATTAGTAGGAATCAATAAATGGGAGATTCGGTGCGCAGTGCCATTACATTAGAACATTGGTGGGGGGGAAAATATATTAGAGACTTGGAGCAGAGCATGTCTAAATTGGGAAATACTGGCAGGGATCAACAAAATGAAGAAATGTTGCAAGCTTCAGTAAATTGGAGACTCAGTTCCGTGCACCACTGGAATTTGAAACAAAGCATCAGATAATGGGAGAATTGGTGCAGTGTAGCAGTAAATAGGAGAATTGGGGCTGTGGAGCACGAAATGGGTGAATTGGGCAAAGGCTTATCTAAATATGAGAATTTGGAACAGGGCATCAGATAATGGGAGAATTGATGCAGTACAGCACTAAATGAGATAATTGGGGCACGACTATTCTAGATGGGCGAATTAGAGGAGGGCACCCCTAAATTAGGCGAGCGAAGCGGTCAATGTGACGGTTGGCAATACTGAATGGAAAACTTTATCAGGACGTCCATAATTCAAGAACTACGATAAAGGTACGAGTTAATCAATAATTGTGAGATTCGGTGAACAGTGCCATTATATTATATAATTGGTGGGAGTGCCAACATATTACAGAATTGGAGCAGTGCATTTCTAAATTGGGGATAGTGCCAGGGAACCAGTAAAAAGAAGAAATGTTGCAAACATCAGAGAATTTGAGATTCAGTTCAGTGCACCACTAAATGAAAACACTACAGCAGGGCACCAGCACTTGCAAGAAATGTCTCTGGATCAACTAAATGGAAGGAAATTCAGGGCATCAATAATTGGAGAATTCATGCAGGTGCCTTTAAACTCTAAGTGGGAGAACTGGGGCAAGATAATAATCAAAGGGAGAATTGTTCCATTTCCCGGATTTGTGCAGGATTGTCAAATGGGAGAATTGGTGCAGTGGAGACCTGAATAGAGCCATAGAGATGTACAGTGCAGAAACACAAACTTCGGTCCAACTTACCTAAATTTAAGAATGCTGGCAACGCTCCACTAAATTGGAGAATCATTGCAAGTAACTACCAAAGGGAAGAATTGGGCATGGGATTATCTAAATATGAGAATTTGAGACAGAGCATCAAATAATTGGGAAAATTGTGTAGTTTAGATCTAAATGCGTGCTTTGGGGCAGTTGTAACACTAAATGGGAGAATTGGAGCAGGACAATGCAGAATGTCTGAATAAGCGTAGGGCACACCTTAATTTGGCGAGGGCATCAATCAAATAAGGATTGGTGTAGGGCAACACTGAGTGGAGAACGTGTTCAAGAGGTCAGTAATTGGGTGAAATGGTTGTAAGGAACACTGAAATGAAGAATTGATGCGGGGCATCAGTAAATGATAAACCTTGTGCAGTTGATGATAACTTCGAGAATTGCTGCACATGGGAGAACCCGAGAGTAGATTAGTAAATAGGATAAATGTTGTAAACGATTAGTGGTGGAGATTGAATACAGTGCACCAGGAAATGGGAGATTTCCTGCAGTTCACCACGAAAGCGGGATATGTGTAGGATGGATAATTTGGA
>NW_025197793.1:0-1127 GCF_004010195.1 Chiloscyllium plagiosum
AGAGAAGGTCAGGGTGACGGTGATGAAGTGAGTCTGAGGGGATCAGGGTGACGATGATGGAGTGAGTGTGAGGGGGCTAGGGTGACGGAGATGAAGTGAGTGTGAGCGAGTCAGGGTGAGTGTGATGGAGTGAGTGTGAGGGGGTCAGGGTGATGGTGATGGTGTGAGGGTGAGTGTGTTAATACGAGTGGGATGGAGTAAATGTGAGGTCTTCAGGGTGACGGAGGTGGAATGAGTGTGAAGGGTTCACGTTGAGCGTGATGGAGTGAGTGTGATGGTGTTAGGGTGACGGTGATGGAGTGAGTGTCAGGGAGTGAGTGCGATGGTGATAGATTGAGTGTAAATGGATCTGGGTGGCAGTCATATTTTGAGTGTGAGCGGATAAGGGTGATGGTGATGGTGTGTGTGAGGGGGTCAGTGTGATGGTGATGGAGTGAGTGTGAGTTGGTCAGGGTGACAGAGATGGAGTGAGTGTGAGAGGGTCAGGGTGAGTGTGATGGAGTGAGTGTGAGGGGGTCAGAATGATGGTGATGGAGTGAGTGTGAAGGGGTCTGGGTAAGGGTGATGGTTTGAGTGTGATGGGGTCAGGGTGAGGGTGGTGGAGTGAGTGTGAGGGGGTCAGGCGGATGTAGATGGAGTGAGTGTGAGGGGAGCAGGGTGACGGTGACTGACTGAGTGTGAGGGGGTCAGGGTGACAGTCATGGAATGAGTGCGAGTGGTTCAGTGTGACGCTGATGGCGTAAGTGTGAGTGAATCAGCGTGACAGTGACGGAATAAGTGTGCGGGGAACAGGGTGACGGTGATGGAGTGAGTATGATGGGGTGAGGGTGTGGGTGCTGGAGTGATTGTGCACAGGCCAGGGTGACGGTGATTGAGTGAGTGTGAGGGGGACAGTGTGACGGTGATGGAGTGAGTGTCAGGGGGTGAGGGTGACGGTGATGGACTGATTGTGAGGGGTCCTGGGTGTCGTTGATGGTGTGAGTGTGAAGAGGCCATGTCACCGTAATGGAGTGAGTGGGAGAGGGTCAATGTTTCGGAGATGGAGGGAGGGTGAGGGGGTCAGGAGGAGTGTGATGGAGTGAGTGTGAGGGGGTCAGGGTGACGGAGATGGAGTGAGTGTGAGGGGG
>NW_025197793.1:5000-5291 GCF_004010195.1 Chiloscyllium plagiosum
GTGAGTGTGAGCGGGTCAGGGTGAGGGTGATGGAACAACTGGAAGGCGAAGAGGTGGCTGGGACTGTTTCAAGTGCTCTTCACAACACAGACAGCAGTTAGGATCGCAGAAAGAGCCACATGGATACACACCAGCCATTACAAGCGTGTAGCTGGGCCTGAGGAGATATTGGACAGTACCAGAACCAATTAAGTGCAAGTAGTGATTAGAAGCCTCATACGATTATGGGGCTGCCGCAGGGCACACCAGAGCAAGTGAAGATATCACTACAAAGCTGTGTTTCGGGCAGGT
>NW_025197794.1:0-5291 GCF_004010195.1 Chiloscyllium plagiosum
CAGTCCGGGGAGGTTAGTAATGAATTGAAGACTGGAATTCACAAAATTTGATACGTGCCAAAAAACAGCATTCGAAAGCAAACAGCTCTAAAGGCTGACAGGTCTCCAGGACCTCAGGGTTTTAAAGGAGGGGGGGGGGGGGGGGGGAGGTGAAGAAGTTTCAGAAGCTTTTCCCATCAGGTTCCAAAGCAGCAACCATTCCTTTAGTTTGGAAAATGTCTTGCTGTAACACCATGGGTTCAAGAAAGATGAGAGAGGGAACCGAGGAAATTATATCCTGGTCAATCTAACATCTCTTTTGGGAGTTTCATTGGAATCTATAATTAACAGCCGAGAGAATGAACATGTAGAGAATTGGAAATGGCCCCCATAGATTTGTGATGGGTAGGTTCTGACTGATGGGACCAAATGCATAAACTAAAATAGTCGATAGGACGTATAGTCTTATCAACTTTCAGAAGTACTTAATTATTTCCCACAAAACAGCCTGCTGACCAAAGTTAAAACCCATGGGATTGAAGATGAATGTTTGACTTGGTTCGGAGGCTGGTTTAGTGACAGACAACAGAGAACGAAAGTGACGAGTGGTGTTCCACAAGGATTCTGTGTTGAAGCCTTAACTACTTACTGTATGTATTAATGAGAATCATAGTTCCACATTGACACAAAGACTGATGGAATAGTAAGCAGTGCAGATGGTCTTTTTGTTTTAAACTCACACTGAGGACATGAGTATTGCTGTGTGGGCCAGCAATTATTACACATTCCTAGTTGCTGTTGAGAATCATAGTATCATTATACAGTGTGGTAAAAGGCCATTCAGACCATCAAGTTCACACTAACCCACCAAAGAGCATCCCATCTGGACCAACTCCATCCCTCTAATGCTGCATTTCCCATGGCTAACCCACCAAGCCTGCACATCTCTAGACACGATGTGTAATTTAGCATGGCTAATCTACTTAACCTACACATCTATTGACTATGTGGAGGAAACTCACTCAGACATGGGGAAAATGTGCAAACACACATAGACAGTCTTCCCAAGGTGGAATTGAACCCAGGTGCCTGATGCTGTGATATAGCAGCGCTAACCACTGAGCCACAATCCTGCCCTTTGCAAGGTGGTGCTGAACTGCCTTCTTGAACCACTGCAGTCCATGTGCTGTAGATAAACCCACAATGCCCTAAGGGAGGGAATTCCAGGATCTTGACCCAGCAACACTGAAGGAACAGTAATATATTTTCAATCAGGATGCTATGTAGATTGGAAGGGAACTTGCAGGTGGTGGTGTTCTGTGTATCTGCTGCTCTTGTCCTTCTAGATGTGAATGGTCGTGGGTTGGGAAGGTGCTGTCTCAGGAGACTTGGTGAATATCTGCAGTGCATCTTGTAGATGGTGCACACGGCTGCTACTGAGTATCAGTGGTGGAGGGAGTGGATGTTTGTGGATGTAGTGCCAATCAAGCAGGTTACTTTGTACTGAATGATTTCAAGCTTCTTGACTGTTTTTGGAGCTTCCAGGGAAGTGGGGAGTAACTCATCACACTCCTATTCAAAACGTAACTGATCTTTTCTTAATTCATTTCAAGATTGGGCATCACTTGGTATGCCAGCATTTATTGCTCAGAATCAAATGGGGTGGCACAGTGGCTCACGCTGCTACCCCACAGTGCAGGGACCGGGGTTTGATTCCACCCACCGGCTGTGTGGAGTATGCACATTCTCCCTGTGTCTGCCTGGGTTCCGTCCAGGTGATCTGATTTCCTCCCACAGTCCAAATATGTGTGAGTTAGGTGGATTAGCCATGGGAAATGCAAGGTTATAGGGGATTGGGTTTGGGTGGGATGCTCTTTGGAGAGGCAGTATATGCTGAATGGCCTGTATCCACATTGTTGGGGGTTCTATGAATTTCTTCACTCAGAGGGTTTGAGTCTTTCCCAGAGAGTTGTTGATACTTAGTCATTTGAATAAATTCAAGATGGAGATCATCCACATGTCGGGAGGCAATGGCCGAGTGGTATCATCACGAGATTGTTAATCCAGAGAGCCAAGTCATGTTCTGAGGGACCTGGGTTCAAATTCTGGCAAGGCATTTAAATTCAAAAAAACTCTGAAATTAAGAGTCAATTAATGGCCATTGTTAGGGGCAAACTGCATTGGTCCCAACAATGTCCTTTAGATTGCTGTCCTTGCCCATACCGACTGACACATGACTGCAGACCCGCAGCAATGTTGAATCATAGAATTCCTACTGTGTGGAAGAAGACCATCAAGTCCAAGGAGCATTCCCCTCTCCTATTGCTGCAGTCCTACACTACTCACAACCAATTCAGCTGAGCTGCACATCTTTGGACTGAGAATGGAAAACTGGAGCACCTGGAGGAAACCCACACAGACATGGGGAGAATAAGCAAACTCCACACAATCACCTGAGGGTGGACTTGAACCCAGGTCCATAGCACTGTAGGGCAGACGTGCTAGCCACTGTGTCACCCATTCCTCATCTCGGATCTAAATGTCTTACCCCTTATTCCCAGACTGTGACTCTGCTTTAGAATCCCCAGGTAGGGGCACATCCTTCCAAAATCTACCCTGTCAGGGCCCTGGAGAATTTAAAATGTTTCAGTGAAATCTCCTCCCAACCTGCTAAATTCTGGGGGAATCCTGACCCAGTCCCCTCTCTCAAACATTAGACAATTCCCTCAACCCGTCACATGAACTGTGGCTGGGTTTGATCATCTCAGTAAGAGTTTCATGGAGGGAAGGAGAAAGAAAGACTCTTTCTGCTTTGAATCGATGCTAAAAATTTAATAAGCAGAAAAATATTGCCACCAAGTTTTGTTCACATACTCTTTCTTTTCATCAAAGTGTTGGGTGAGGTTTCTTATGAATTTCAGGAGGTCACTGGTGGTGTCCTTATATTCTTTATTCCTGCCTTGTCTTTTGTTCATGTCATTTAGGATAATGGAGTCAACCGAGAAGGAAATGAACAGCAGAATTTGTTTTCTCTGTTGATTAAATTCACCTTGCTTGCTCCTCTGATCACCTGAAGAAAGGGCGAGACTCTGAAAGATTATGTTTTCTAATAAACCTGTTGGACTATCATCTGGTGTTGTACGATTTTTAACCTTGTCCTCTGATCACATTCAGGTTATTCCCACAGGCACTGCATGTTCTTGCTTCTCCAGGCCAGGAGGTGGCGATCTTGACAATGGATTTCACAATGGTCTTCATCAGAAAGGACTCAAATGGGGGACAGCGACCAGAGATTACAGGCCCAGCTCTTGCTCCTCACTCCCAGACCCGAACGCGATGGGCCCCCTGGGGTCCCAGGTACCGGTTGTTGTGTCTCGGGCCCTGTACATAATGCAAATGGTGTGACTGATCCTTCTGATTGTTCCCAACCTCACCAGGTCCCCACAGTCATTGAGATTATTTAAATGCAGCCTTTGCCATATCGGGACCATGATTGATGTGAGACAGGCTTAAATGGGTCAATAAGATTGAGGAGTTATAGACATAGATTGTCAAGTGGAAATCTAATGTTATGGCTCCAACAGAGACTGGGCGGGACTGCGGATTCCTGGGTACAAAGTAAAGATAGGAAAGAGGGAAAACTGCTAGAAGTGGTGGGATTGTTCTGGAACCAGACAGTGCTAACCAACCTTAGCCCTGAGATATGATGCAAATGAAATTTGAACTGTGCTGGGCTTTAACTCACTGTTACCAGAGTAAAACAGGGATTACCCATTTCACAAGAGAGTAAATGGAACTAACAAACCAGGTGCATGTGAAACACCGACCCCATCCCTGAGAGAGGGGGGGACAAGAACAGGGACATTCTCAGACAGAAAGGATGCTAAAAATGGTATCACCCCGAGACTGAGAGAGGGGGGACAAGAACAGGGACATTCTCAGACAGAAAGGATGCTAAAATGGTATCACTCCCAGAGGGAAGGGTGGGGTGGGGATAGTGACAGCGACACCGCCCAGAGAGTGAGGAAAGTAACACTGACACATTTAAAACTGTATTATCACAAGCGAGAATTCAAACAGACACCCACTCCACCAAACGGTGTTGATGATGCACTGTCCTCATCAAAACACGTTATCAAAACCTCTTCATAACACGTCAGGGGAGAGAAATATTGTAAAATGTATTACCATGAGTGAGGGTCCGTTAAAACAAGGACTATAATGTTAAATTTTCCTAGCCGTAAACAAACTGGTGTATTTACATCTTTGTCTTATTAAACAATATTAAACAATATTAAAAACTCGGCCAAACATTTTCCTGCAGACAGTGTATTTAAAATATCAAGAGGCTTTCCGCGTTGTTGGTTCGATCAGTGACGTAGCAGGAAGCAGCAGCTGCCCCATGAACTCCAACAAAAGAATGAGAACAGGCTCTTCATACGGAGCTGGCTCCCGAGAATCCAATTCAACAGCAGGGATCAAAGAACAAGGAACAATACAGTACAGGAACAGGCCCTTCGGCCCTCCAAGCCTGTGCTGACACGTTTTGCCCTTCCATACAGAAACTGTCTTCACCTGCAGGATTCGTATCCCTCTATTCCCTTCCTATTCATGCATTAGTGCAGGTCTTTCTTGAATACTTCTATTGTGTCTGCTTCCACCCCCTCCTCTGGCAGTGTATTCCAGGTATTCAACTCCCTTTGTGCAAAATACTTGCCTCACACATCTCTTTTAAATTCCCCCGCCCCACCCCGCACCTTGAACCTCTGTTCCCCAGTAATTGACCCCTCTACCCTGGGGAAAAGCCTAATATTTTCCACCCTACCTATCTCATTCGCAACTTTATAAACTTCTATCAGGTCACGCCTCATTTTCCCGCATTGCAGTGAAAACAAACCCAGTCTACCCAACCTTTCTTCAGAACTACAATCCCCCCCCCAACATACCAGACAATGTCCTGGTAAACATTTTCTGCACCGTCTTCAAAACATCCACATCCTTCTGGTAGTGTGGTGACCGGAAATGAATGCAATATTCCAAGTGTGGTCGAACTAAAGTTCGATAAAGCTGCAGCATAACTTGTCTATCATTCTACTCAATGCCCCTTCCAATGCAGGCAAGCATGCCATAAGCCTTTTTTACTGCCTTATCTCCCTGTGCTGGCACCTTCAGAGATCTGTGAACATGCACACCCAGAATTTTTTTTATTTCAAAAATATATTTTATTCATAAAATATTTTGATGATCTGTACAATTGTACAGTCCATAAACATTCCATGTCTTTGCATACAGGGACAGGGTACAGGTCTGTA